>NC_052057.2:56027362-56265962 GCF_903992535.2 Arvicola amphibius | reverse complement strand
TGCCCAGGCATTGTATTTTAAGTATTTTAAATCTTTTCTTTTAGCAGAATTTTAGATTTTTTCTAAATTTGATAACAGAAGAATTTTTGTTACTTTCTGTCATTCATAGAAATGACAATTATTAACAATTTTCTTTCTTCTTGTGTGTGTGTGTGTGTGTGTGTGTGTGTGTGTAAGTGGGGACCAACTCCTGTTAGTATTCCCATTCTCTTCAATAGACTCTCTCTTTTCTTTTCTTACCTACTTTCTTTTCCCATTATGTGCCTTTACTGTAGTTTGCTTCATTTTCTAGATTTTCCTGACTATATTTTCCAAAATGGCTTTAGAAATTATTCTTTTTGTTAACAAGCACATTTTTAACATCTGTGAAATTTTGGTGGATGTAAGATCATCTATGCTTCCCCCTCCACATCTGTTCTTGTATAACTTCAGCTTATATCTCACTGGAACATTCATAACTATCTCCGACCTTAGTGTTTTAATTTGGTCAACTACTGTATTTTATATTATTGCCTATTGATGTGGGATTCTCCTTTGTATGCTGTTTTATTACCATTGGTTAATGAATAAAGCTGTTTTAGCCAAAGGCTTAGCAAAGCAAAGCCAGGCAGGATATCTGAACAGAGATACATAGAGTAGACAGAGTCAGGGAGACATCATGTAGTGTAGTGAGGAGCTGCGGGCAGGCCTGTTTTTCATCCTGCCTGGCTCCCGGTTGCCTGGCTAGCTTATGCCCAGAAATAACAACACACAAACTGTATTCATGTAAACACTGCCTGGCTCTTACTCACATCTTGACTAACCCATATCTAATAATCTCTGTAACACCACGAGTGGTGTCTTACCGTGAAAAATTCAGCATGTCTGACCTGGTGGCTGGCTCCATCACATCTGACCAAGAGAGGAGAGGCATAGCGATTGTCTGAGCCATCTACCTCACTTCCTTCTTCCTGTCTGTCTACTCCACCCACCTAAGGGCTGGCCTATTAAATGGGCCAAGGCAGTTTCTTTATTAATGAATGAAATCAACACAAACAGAAGACTCTCCCACATCCATGTAGCGACCAAAGGAGAAGGACCCAGGACCTTTCCAGTAAGCCATATCCATGTGGACAATACACAGATTAATAGAAATGGGTTAATTCAAAATGTAAAAGCTAGCTAGAAATATGCTTAAGTCATTGGCAGGACAGTGTTGCAATTAATAAAGTTTCTGTGTGATTTTTCAAGTCTGAGCAGCCTGGAAACACATGAGCAGCCTCTGTCTACAACTTATAAACTAACGTACTACTTTCCTTTGAAATCTTTAATAGGTAAATTGAAAATATCTTTTCTGGGGATGGTTAAGGGTACTGACTGCTCTTCCAGAGGACCCAGGTTCAATTCATAGCACCCACATGGGAGCTAAAAACTGTCTGTAACTGCAAGATCTGACATCCTAACACACACACACACACACACACATATGCCTATATATACATATATATAGTATATATACATATATAGTGTGTATTTGTAAATATATATAGTATATATACATATATGTATATATACTATATATGTATATATGTATATATACATATATATAGTGTGTGTGTTTGTAAATGTTACATCAAAATACTATTGCATAGAAAATAGAAGTAAATTTAAAATAAAATGTCTTTTCTATATAAACTGCATTCTTGACAGGTTTGGTATTCTCAGGACTCTGTAAATGAAGGAAATTGAGAAAATATAGCCCTCTAGATTCCAAGTTTACAAAACAAATATGCTAGCAAATGCTTAACATCAAAACTTCAGTGAATATGCTCTTTAAATTGAGGAATTCAAAAATGGGAGCCTTAGTCAAAGTCAGATTTGCTTTCTGTTACTATAGAGTTAATTAATGACAATGAGTTAGAGACGGTGTTATGAATTGCAGCGAGTCCCCAGCAGCTCTTAAATGTGAAGTATAGCTCAATGAAGTAGGGAAAGACTACAAGAAGTTATTTTGAGCTCAATAACTTTGAATGAAAAGAATAGCTCACTGCTATGATTATGAAAGGAAGTCCACAAATTTTTTTATTAAAAATTTCTGCCTCCTCCCCACCTCCCATTTACCCCCCTCCCACGTCCACTTCCCCTCCCTCTCCTGTCCAGAGAGCAGTAAGGGTTCCCTGCCCTGTGGGAAGTCCAAGTTCCTCCCCCCTCCATCCAGGTCTAGGAAGGTGAGCATCCAAACAGGCCAGGCCCCTCCAAGCCAGTATGCATAGTAGGATCCAAATCCAGTGTCATTGTCCTTGGCTTCTCAACAGCCCTCATTGTCCACCATGTTCAGGGAGACCAGTTTTATCTCATGCTTTTTCAGTCCCAGTCCAGCTGGGCGTGGTATGCTCCAAATAGATCAGCCCCACCATCTCAGTGGATGGGAGCACTCCTCACAGTCCAGACTTCCTTGCTCATGTTTCCCTCCTTCTGCTCCTCATCTGGACCTTGGGCGCTCAGTCCAGTGCTCCAATGTGTGGCTCTGTCTCTATCTCCATCCATTGCCAGATGAAGGTTCTCTCACGGTCCTGACTTTCTTTTTCATGTTCTCCCTCCTTCTGCTCCTCGTCAGGACTTGGGAGCTCAGTCCGGGGTTCCAATGTAGGGTTCTGCTCTATCTCCATCCGTCGCCAGATTAAGGTTCTATGGTGATATGCAAGATAATCATCAGTATGGCTATAGGATCTGGCCTTTTCCGACTCCCTCTCCTCAGCTGCCCACGGAACTAGCTGCGGGCATCTCCCTGGATACCTAGGAACCCCTCTAGAATCAAGTCTCTTAATATCCTAAAATGGCTCCCTTAATTAGGATATATGCTTCCCTGCTCCCATATCCACCCTTCCTACATCCCAAGCATCCCATTCCCCCAAGCTCTCCCTATCCTCCCCTTCATGCTTTCCTCTCCCCATCTCCCCTTGCCCACAACCCACCCCACACCGAAGTTCCAATTTATGCCTGGCATACTTGTCTATTTCCAATATCCAGGAGGATAACTATATGTTTTCTTTGGTTTCACCTTCTGATTGTCTTCTCAAGGATCATGAATTATAGGCTCAATATCCTTTATTTATGGCTAAAACCCGATTATGAGTGAGTACATACCATGTTCATTTTTGGGGTCTGGGTTACCTCACTCAGAATAGTGTTTTCTATTTCCATCCATTTGCATGCAAAGTTCAAGATGTCATTGTTTTTTACCACTGAGTAGTACTCTAATATGTATATATTCCACAGTTTCTTCATCCATTCTTCCACTGAAGGGCATCTAGGTTGTTTCCAGGTTCTGGCTATTACAAATGATGCTGCTATGAATAGAGCTGAACAAATGCTTTTGTAGTATGATTGGGCATCTCTTGAGTAAAATCCCAAGAGTGGAATTGCTGGGTCCTGGGGTAGGTTGATCCCGAATTTCCTGAGAAACCGTCACACTGCTTTCCAAAGTGATTGCACAACTTTGCATTCCCACCAGCAATGGATGAGTGTACCCCTTAATCCACATCCTCTCCAGCAAAGGCTATCATTGGTGTTTTGGATTTTAGCCAATCTGAGAGGTGTAAGATGGTATCACAAAGTTGTTTTGATTTGCATTTCCCTGATTGCTAAGGAGGTTGAGCATGACCTTAAGTGTCTTTTGGCCATTTGAACTTCTGTTGAGAATTCTCTGTTCAGTTCAGCGACCCATCTTTAATTGGGTTCATTAGCATTTTGAAGTCTAGTCTCTTGAGTTCCTTATGTATTTTAGAGATCAGACCTTTGTCAGTTGCAGGGTTGGTGAAGATTTTTCCCAGTCAGTAGGCTGCCTTTGTGTCTTAGTGACAGTGTCCTTTGCTTTACAGAAGCTGCTCAGCTTCAGGAGGTCCCATTTATTCAATGTTGCCCTTAATGTCTGTGCTGTTGGGGTTATACATAGGAAACGGTCTCCTGTGCCCATATCTTGTAGAGTACTTCCCACTTTCTCCTCTATTAGGCTGAGTGTGTTCCGATTAAAATTGAGGTGTTTAATCCATTTGGACTTGAGTTTTGTGCATGGTGATAGATATGGATCTACTTTCATTCTTCTACAGGTTGACATCCAGTTATGCCAGCATGATTTGTTAAAGATGCCCTATTTCTTCCATTGTGTACTTATGGCTCCTTTAAAAAAAATCAGGTGTTCATAGGTTTGTGGGTTAAGATCCAGGTCTTCTATTCGATTCCATTGGTCAACTTCTCTGTTTTTATGACAATACCAAGCTGTTTTTAGTACTTTAGCTTTGTAATAGAGTTTGAAGTCAGGGATGGAAATGCCTACAGAAGTTCTTTTATTGTATAAGATTGTTTTGGCTATCCTGGGTTTCTTGTTTTTCCATATAAAGTTGATTATTGTCTTCTCAAGGTCTGTGAAGAATTTTGTTGGGACCTTGATGGGGATTGCATTGAATCTATAAATTGCTTTTGGTAGAATTGCCATTTTTACTATGTCGATCCTCCCAATCCACAAACAGGGAAGATCCTTCCATTTTCTGGTATCCTCTACAATTTCTTTCTTCAGAGAATTAAAGTTCTTATCAAATAGATCCTTCACTACCTTGGTTAGAGTTACCCCAAGATATTTTGGGCTATTTGTGGGTACCATGAAAGGTGAAGTTTCTCTGATTTCCCTTTCTGCTTCCTTATCCTTTGTGTATAGGAGGGCACCTGATATTTTGGAGTTGATCTTGTATCCTGCCACATTACTGAAGGCATTTATCAGCTGTAAGAGTTCTTTGGTGGAGTTTTTGGGGTCGATTATGTACACTATAATATCATCTGCAAATAACAAATGTTTAACTTCTTCCTTTCCAATTTGAATCCCCTTGATCCTCTTATGTTGTCTTATTGCTATTGCTAGGACTTCAAGTACCATATTGAAGAGATAAGGAGAGAGTGGACAGCCTTGTCGCGTTCCTGAATTTAGCGGGTTGGCCTTGAGTTTCTCTCCGTTTAATTTAATGTTAGCTGTCGGCTTGATGTAAATAGCCTTTATTATATTTAGGAATGACCTTTGTATCCCTATTCTCTCCAAGACCTTTATCATAAAGGGGTGTTGAATTTTGCCAAATGCTTTTTCAGCATCTAATGAGATGATCATATGGTTTTTATCCTTCAGTTTATTTATATGATGGATTACATTGAGAGATTTTCATATGTTGAACCAGTCCTGCATCTCTGGGATGAAGCCTACTTGATTGTAGTGGATAATTTTTCTAATGTGTTCTTGGATTCGGTGTGCCAGTATTTTATTGAGAATTTTTGCATCAATGTTCATGAGTTAGATTGGCCTGTAATTCTCTTTCTTGGTTGAGTCTTTGTGTGGTTTTGGTATCAGGGTAACTGTAGCCTCATAAAAGGAATTTGGCAATGACTGTTCTGTTTCTATATTATGAAATACCTTAAGGAGTATAGGTATTAGGTCTTCTTAGAAGTTCTGGTAGAATTCTGCATTGAAACCATCTGGTCCTGGCCTTTCTTTGGTAGGGAGGGTTTTGATAACAGTTTCTAATTCTTTGCAACTAACAGGAATATTTAGAATGTTCACCTGATCCTAATTTAACTTTGGTATGTGGTACTTATCTAAAAAAAATGTCCATTTCTTTTACATTTTCCAATTTTGTGGCATACAGGCTTTTGTAGTAAGATCTAATGATTCTCTAAATTTCCTCTGTGTCTGTGGTTATGTCCCCCTTTTCATTTCTGATCTTATTAATTTGTGTGTTCTCTCTCTGCCATTTGATTAGTTTGGCTAGGGGTTGGTCAATCTTCTTGATTTTCTCCAAGAACCAGCTTTTTGTTTCATTGATTCTTTGGATTGTTTTCTGTGTTTATATTTTGTTGATTTCTGCCCTCAGTTTGATTATTTCTAGTCTTCTACTCCGCCTAGGTGAATCTGCTTCTTATTTTTCTAGAGCTTTCAGGTGTGCTGTTAAGTCACCAATGAGTGCTTTCTCCATTTTCTTTAAGTGGGCACTTAGTGCTATGAACTTTCCTCTTAGCACTGCTTTCATTGTGTCCCATAGGTTTGAGTATGTTGTGTCTTTGTTTTCATTGAATTCAAGAAAGACTTTAATTTCTTTCTTTATTTCTTCCTTGACCCAGGTGTGGTTCAGTAGTTGACTGTTCAGTTTCCATGAGTTTGTAGGCTTTCTGGGGGTAGCATTGTTGTTGAATTCTAATTTTAATCCGTGGTGATCTGACAGGACACAGGTGGTTACTAATATTATTTTGTAACTGTGGAAGTTTGCTTTGTTACCAAGTATATGGTCAATTTTCAAAAAGGTTCCGTGAGCCGCAGAGAAGAAGGTATGTTCTTTCCTATTTGGGTGGAATGTTCTATAGATGTCTGTTAAGTCCATTTGGTTCATTACCTCCATTAAGTCTTTTAATTCTCTGTTAGGTTTCTGTCTGATTGACCTGTCCATTGGTGAGAGAGGAGTGTTGAAGTGTGTGGTTTGATGGCTGCCTTCAGTTCTAGTAATTTTTCTTTTACATAAGTGGGTGCTTTTATATTAGGGGCATAGATATTCAGGATTGAGACTTCATTCTGATGGATTTTCCCTGTTATGAGTATAAAGTGTCCCTTTTCATCTCTTCTGATTGATTTTAGTTTGAAGTCAACTTCGTTAGAAATTAGTATGGCCATACCCACTTGTTTCTTAGGTCCATGAGGTGCTACACAGATTATTAGATATGGGTTAGTCAAGATGTGAGTAAGAGGCTGAAACTAAGGGCCAGGCAGTGTTTAAAAGAATACAGTTTCTGCCGGGCAGTGGTGGCGCACGCCTTTAATCCCAGCACTCGGGAGGCAGAGGCAGGAGGATCTCTGAGTTCGAGGCCAGCCTGGTCTACAAGAGCTAGCTCCAGGACAGGCTCTAGAAACTACAGGGAAACCCTGTCTCGAAAAACCAAAAAAAAAAAGAATACAGTTTCCCTGTAATTATTTTGGGGCATAGGGTGGCGGGAAGCCGCCCACAGCTCCACACTACAGAATGGTGCCCACGTGGATAACTGAATCCACCACAGAAAGCTTGAGATAGCTTGGGAAAGAATAGAGTAAAGCTCTATTTTTCAGGTCTTTCAAGCAGGCGCTCTCATCTAAGAGAGGCTTCCTGACTAAGCTTCCGCTGCAAAACATTGCAGCTCTTTTAAGAGGTTCGGCTACGAAACACTTAAATGCTGTTGATGAAAATTAACTGCATGCTTTTCAGTTTTCAGCCGTATCAGGAAAAAAGCTGTGTCATTTTAAAATGCCAGCTTTCTGGGCCATTCTGCCAGGGCAAACTCTGACTCTTTCAAGCAGGCGGTCCTGACTATGGAGCTTTTGAGTGTTGTTTAACACTGTTGCAGCTTGCTTGCTGGCAGGGACCTTGAACCGCCACAGAGTTGTGGTACCTCTGCCACGAGGCTGGAAAGCTAGGGAATGGGCTGGATCCAGCTGCCAAAGTCATGGCTTTAGTCCTACTGATATTGTTTGGTAAAGTAAAGACTCGTGTAGTCAGAAAGAGAGATATACAGAAAAAGAAAAATTCAAACTCGAAGAAAATGTCTAAGTGGTTTACACTGTGTTAAAAATATATGCAGGCTAAAGATTAAAGTTCTTAAAAGTAAAAAAAAGAAAAAGAAAAAAACGAAGTAGTTTGTTGTGGTGGTACACACCTTTAATCCAACACTTGGGAGGCAGGGTAAATTGACCTCTGAGACTTCAGGAGGTAGAGGTAGATTGACCTCTGTGACTTCAAGGTGTGGCAGGACACACCTTTAATCCCAATGCCTGGGAGGCAGAGACAGACAGATCTCTGTGAGTTCAGGGACAGCCTGGTCTGCAGAGTTATTCCAGATCAAAGATATACAGAGAACTTGTCAAAAAATAAAAAATAATTTTTTTTCTCTCTCATGGTTTATTTTTTTTATATTTAAAAATTTCCATCCCCTCCTCCTCCCCCTTCCCTCCCCTCCCCTCCACCCCTACCTCCCCTCCCTCCCTCTCAAGGCCAAGGAGCCATCAGGGTTCCCCACTCTATGCTAAGACCAAGGTCCTCCCAACTCCCCCCAGGTCCAGGAAGGTGATCGACCAAGCTGAGAAGGCTCCCACAGAGCCCGTCCATGAAGAACAATCAGAGCCCAGAGCCATTGTCCTTTGCTTCTCAGTCAGCCCCCGCTGTTGGCCACACTCAGAGAGACGGGTTTGGTCACATGATCCATCAGTCCCATTCCAACTGGAGTTGGTGATCTCCCATTAGTTCTGTCCCACCGTCTCTATGAGTGAACGCACCCCTCACGTTCCTGACTTTCTCCCTCATGTTCTCGCTCCTTCTGCTCCTCATCAGGACCTTGGGAGCTCAGTCCAGTGCTCCAATGTGGGGCTCAGTCACCTTCCCCATCCGTCGCCAGCTGGAGGTTCCTTCACGGTCCTGACTTTCTTTCTCATGTTCTCTCTCCTTCTGCTCCTCATCAGGACCTTGGGAGCTCAGGCCGGTGCTCCAATGTGGGGCTCTGTCATTTTCTTCATCTATCGTCAGGTGGAGGTTCTATGGTGATATGCAAGAAAATAATGCTGAGTGAAAAAGAGCAGGAGGCAATGCTACAGAAATAAGATGTATAGAAAATAGGCCTATTGGTTAAAAATATTGGAGGGAATATATTACCATGATAATGATAGTCAGGGCAATAGGTGATTTTTTTGTTGTATTTTTTCAAATGTTCAGTTGTGTGGTTATATAAAATTATAGTAAAAATGTAACTAACAAAAAAAATAAAAAATAAAAGTAAAAATAAATGAAATAGAGGTTAAAATAAAGCTGTACAAAGATGGAAAATACACAAAGAATCTTGATGCTGTATACTATTATGCTCTCTTTGAATTGTTTGAATGCTGAGGAAGGAGCAACAGCTGCTAAAAGATATTTGTTTATAAATGCTGCTGATCTAATCCAAAAAAGATATCTTGAAAATACCTCGACTTCAGAATTTGGACCTAAGGATATGATACTTTGGAAAAGAGATTCTTCTTTTATTTTTACAGAAAATGAAACCCTGTATATTGCTTCTATCCCAATATGGTATGATAGACCACGCCCTCCTGAAAGGTTGCTGTGAACATGTTCAAAAAATTACTTCACTCAATTGCCAACTGAGAGGAACCTAGCACACAGGTTACAACATGAAAGACCTAAATAACAGCGCCCCCATTCAGCAGGAAGCAGTTTGGAGAGAAATAACTGCGCCCATTTTCCCAAATATTGTTTATAAATGTTCTTTTACATTTAAAGGGGGATATGATATAGAGATGAATAATTTGCAATGGTATGGATTTTAAGGTCAATGGGTTATATGTATATGTATTTCTGATCTTGATTAAGCTATTTTGATTGTGTAGTTCATTTTAAAAACTGTAATGTATAATTAGGAAATATAGGTTGTTAATGGATAATCATCGATAATAGTCAAGTTTGTAGTCATGTTAGTTAGATTTTCTAGATGTGCATAGATATATTTCAGGCATTCTTCATATCTTTCAAAGACTACAGAACATGGCATTTAATGTTTTAATAACTTAGGACTTTTCACGACAATGAGACACATCTGCTCCTGGCAGCACCAATCTACTTCAAGAGGAAGATGGGCATCGAAGAGGCTCCTTATGGAGTTTGATAGCCATTTGGGTAAGAAACTGCTCTTGCCTGGACTGTTGCATAAACTGGACACAAAGAACCTACAGAGAGAGGACTGCTGAACTTGCCTAAAGGTGAGATGGTCCTTCGGGGTTCCTGATTCATGAAAGAGTCTGCGAGACATTCTGCAGGACATAGCAGAAAGTGACTGAACTGCCTTTGGAATTTCCTGCTTCATGGAAATGTCTGCTGGATACTTGTAACACCTGATTCTGTGTTGCCCCCTCGGTACAGTTCGCGCGCCACTGTACCTTACGCTAGTCGGACAAGAGCCTGGAGATTGAAAGAACACACAAAGAGACCTGGGTCATTCGGAAGGAGATCAGCCAAATGCCATTTATTTAGCCTTGGGGAAAATCTTATGTACCCCACTCCTGCCCAAGGAATTCCACCCAGGCAGGTGGAAAATTACCATATCTAACTGCTGCCCAAGGACTTCCACCTAGGCAGGTGGGAAATTACCATACCAACAATAGAGTCAACAATGCCCTACAGCAAATCACCAGGCAGGGCAGAGGGAGCACAGGAACAAACAGAATGCTTAGTCATCTGACCAAAAACTGTCCTCAAGATGAGCCCCAGGAACAAGGGCATACCCAGGCCCTACAGGTCCCCCTTTTATATAAATTATGACTAGGCCTGTCTTGGGTGGCATTGGACGTCAGGCAATACCCATTACCCATCATGGGAAAGCATCCAGGTCAAAACACATTTCCTGTCTTAGGTTGGGGTAGCCCCCCAAAAACCTTTCCCGTCATTGGCTCACTAGTCACCCATCACCGAGTTCAGCCAGATTTGTGCTGAAAGATTCTCTGGGGCAACTGCTAAGAGGACTTGCCACGTGGCAACATTGACCTGAGTTTGCCTTTGGCTCTGGCACCATGAAACCATGAAGATGATGCTCCAGTGCATATAAGCATTCCTTAGGAGACTGTGCCTGCTTAATAAGTCTGCCCAAATTGGAGTCCTTTAAGTAAGGTCTCAGCACTGGTGAAAGGAACCCTGGTATAGTAAACTAGAATAATCTCAAGAGCCAATTAGTAAATTGTATACTCCAGGGTCCATGAAAAACAGCAATAAGCCTTTACTGTAACCTAGCAGTGGACTTTAACCACAACCAAATAGCAAAATTAACTGCAATATTCATATGTAAATTTAGCTCAATTTGAATGGCCAAGGCATTTGCAACCTGCCCTAAGAGGGTATCCATTGTGCAAGCAGAAGCAACTGACTGACTAATGGAAAATCCAGCAGCTCTAGCTGATCTGGCAGCCTCAGCAATGGCTGCATTATCACGGGATGGGTAGATAGGTCCTTAGCACTAGGACCACCACAGCTAGCTCCTCAGGATCCCAGCAGCTCTTCAGTTGACAAGCCAGTATCTACTTGATCTCTTGGCTCTGTCCTGTCTTCAGGCTTCTGGACGGGAAAATCCACAGCACGCACCAGACGCTCAGGTACCCATATTGGATTGTCAGCATCCTGTGGGAAAACACAAACAGCCCCTCTTCCCCACACCAGTACAGGATCTGGACCATACCTGGTGACATCTGCTAGATTCTTCCATTTAACATGAGGCATCCCGGAAGAATCTGGCTGCCAGTGCCGGTCAGCAGCAGTATGAGATTGAGCATCAACAGTCAAAAAATTTAAAATGTATAAAATAAAAGACAAATGGTCTCTGGGGGTGGAACCATATTCCCCCTTTTTTGTTTTATGCAGATAGGCTTTGAGCGTACAATGCATTCGTTCCACTATAGCTTGTCCTTGAGGATTATAAGGGATTCCCGTTTTATGAGAAATGAAAAAGTCAGAACAAAATTTAGTAAAGCCAGAGCTGGTGTAGGCTGGCCCATTATCAGATTTTACAGTTTTTGAAACTCCCATGTAGGCAAAGGCCTGGAGACAGTGACTTTTAACATCACGTAATTTTTCTCCTGTATGAGCTGAGGCAAAAATAAGATGAGAATATGTATCCACGGTTACGCGAACATATTGCAAACGCCCAAAAGAAGGAACATGGGTAACATCCATTTGCCATAAATGATTAGGAGCAAGCCCACGAGGATTAACTCCCAAATGGGGAACAGTTAAAAGTTCTGTACACAGAGAACATTTTTTAACAATGTCAGTGGCTTGCTCTCGAGATATCTTAAAATGAAATCTTAACGACCCAGCATTGAGATGAAAACGATTATGAGCTTTTTCTGTGGCTTCATAAGATTCTAGACTAACTGCACAAATTTGGCGGGTAAGCTGATCAGCCAATGCATTCCCCTCGCTCAAGGGACCAGGGAGGTCAGTATGAGCCTGTAAATGCCCTACATAAATGGGAACAGACCGGACCCAAAGCAAAGTTTGAATAGCCAATAACTGCGTCTGGACTTGAGATACAGAGGCAATATAAGCTGCAGTTTCCAAAGGTGCAAGAATTTTGCTTATATACTGACTATCAGTAAAAAGGTTAAATGGAATATCAGCATATTTCTCTAATAACATTTGTACAGCGATCAATTCCGCCACCTGAGCAGATTTAGTATCAACAGGCTGAATATCAAAATCAGGAGGGGAGGCTACCACAGCTCTCCCTGTGGAAGATCCATCAGTAAACACATTCCGAGCCCCTGCCAGAGGCTGCAAAGAAATAACTTTAGGGAAACATACCGGATGATTTTTGAAAAAGGTGACCAACTTATCAGAAGGATAGTGATTATCAAACTGGCAGTGATTAGTGCATAAAAACAAGGTCCAATCTTCAGCAAAATTTTGTAACCAAGTTATTTCTGCCTGGGTATAAGGCGTAATAACCTTATCAGGTAACATTCCAAAGGTTTGTAAACTAAGTTTATACCCTTTCTGAATAACACGTAGCACAGCTGATGGGTAAGAGATAACAAATTTTACAGGTGACACGCGTTCATGTACCCATAGGATGGGTCCTCGCTGCCAAAAAACTCCTGTAGGATTATGCTGAGAGGGAAAAATTATCAATAGCAATGGCGGACTATAGTCAATATAATGAGTATGAGCAGAGGCAAGCTTTTTCTCAATTAAAGTAATACATTTCCTTGCCTGAGGTGTCAACTCACGAAAGGAGGTTGGGTCTGGATCTCCCTGCAGAATGTCCATAATCATTTATTGCTCAAAGATCTTACAGCAACCTCCATTTACTAGACTTTTTCTTAATAACAAAGATAAGAGTATTCCAGGGAGAAGTGGATGTCACTATGCATCCTGCCTCTAGCTGCTCTAGGAACTCACTCTGTAGACCAGGCTGGTCTCAAATTCATAGAGTTCCACCGGTCTCTGTCTCTAGTTGCTGGGTCTAGTTGCTGGGATTAAAGGCACTTGCCATTACACCTGGCTTTTTTCCTGGGCTGATTAACCATCCCTTTACCAGCAGGGCAGTTCCTTCTGTTGTGTCCTGACCTTCCATATTGAACAATTCCTTATCCTGGCTCCACCATGACCTTCCTTAAGGGCAGAAACAATTACCCTACCCATCACTTGAGTGTCGCCTGCCTAACCGGATAAAGTCATTTAAATCTCCATTTCTATGGGGGCATAAAACCTCTTGACATAAATCATATGACAAGGATCATATGCAATCTGTGCTGCTAAACCAGCATAGTGTCCTTCACCAGTTAACTTGTCAAGGTTATGCTGGGGGAAACCCGCCTTGGCATTTTTCCGTGCTGTCTTTTTGCAATTTTCCTTCATTTCACCTCTCCATAAGAAATAATCTCCCCCTGAAAGACAAACCCTGCAAAGCTGCATCCAGTCATTGGGTATAAGGTTGAGTTCTGCAAAGGATTCCAAAAAAGCTATAGTGAAAGGAGCATGAGGTCCATAATCCATAACTGCTTCTTTTAACTGCTTAATATCCTTAAAGGCCAGGGGGTTATGCTGCCTGACCTTCTGTCCTTGCGGATCAATAATTTCCACAACAGGATAAATCTGCCTCTCTCTACTTAGATTATTTAATCTGTTTTGGATCTCTCGGATTTCTGCCTCTAAGTCTATAGGGGCGGAAGCATTGGTATAAGGATTCGAAGTGTCAAGAAATGTATTTTGCGGCGGAGGTCTCATGGAGACATCTCTATTTGCTTCCTTCCTTTCCTCTTTTTCTAACTTCTTTTTTATCAGTGCGATCTCCTTTTCTAAAATTTCTTCTTCCTGTTCTATATCCCTTCTAATACTCTAAACTTCCTGTTCCTCAAAACTCTTAATAGAACTCACAAATTCTACTTCCTGAATCTCCTCAAGGGTTTTGTTCAAATTCTCTAATTGCTCTTTTACTTTAACATCATCACTGAGAAGAGCATCTCTGACTAAGCGCCATAGCGAAAATATTGCTATGGGGAATTCTTCTGGCCCTCGCTCTTTTAGAGCATTTTGAAGGTCAGCCTTTACCTGCTCCCAATAAGTAATATTAAAACCCCCTGCATGTAGAAACCAGGGACTAAACTCTAAAACCGTCTTAACGATCTCTTGTGCTGTCTCAACTTTAATACCAGTGCCTTGTTTCTCCAAAAGACTTAACAACTGGCCTGTTAACCGGCCCCTTAACACTGGAACAGAATTACTAGCACCCATAACCAATACACCCTCACCACTCAATTTCTTACGTGCTGGCCAGACTTCCGAGGGCGACCTCTCAGGAATCCCTACTTCCTGATCTCACAGATGGGTCTCTGACTGTAGTTGATGATCCCGGCTGGGCCTCCAATTGTAACACCCGATTCTGTGTTACCCCCTCGGTACAGTTCGCGCACCACTGTACCTTACGCCAGTCGGACAAGGGCCTGGAGATTGAAAGAACACACAAAGAGACCTGGGTCATTCTGAAGGAGATCAGCCAAATGCCATTTATTTAGCCTTGGGGAAAATCTTATGTACCCCACTCCTGCCCAAGGAATTCCACCCAGGCAGGTGGAAAATTACCATATCTAACTGCTGCCCAAGGACTTCCACCTAGGCAGGTGGGAAATTACCATACCAACAATAGAGTCAACAATGCCCTACAGCAAATCACCAGGCAGGGCAGAGGGAGCACAGGAACAAACAGAATGCTTAGTCATCTGACCAAAAACTGTCCTCAAGATGAGCCCCAGGAACAAGGGCATACCCGGGCCCTACAGATACTTATGGGCCTGTAGGCTGAAGATGGATGCCCCAACGGTACAGAGGAACTTTGGGTGACTGTCCAGGCAGCGAGTTGTCTCTGTCATTTCTAGAGTTTGAAAGTTGAATATGACTTGTTTACTTAGGTAATATTATATCCTTCTGGAGTCTTTGATGGAGTTGAAGAATAAATAGATAGTTATAGCTTTCCTTAGTTATGATAAAAGATAAAATAGATTTAAATATTGTAACTGTAATACTTGCTTGATAACTGTTTTGTTATATGTAATTTTGCTATGTTAAAGTTGAAGCCTTTCTTTTTTGTTTAAACAGAAAAAGGGGAAATGATGGAGGAGAGTTATCTGTCTATGTTACTTTCATTGGTTAATTAATAAAGAAAACTGCATTGGCCCTTTAAGAGACAGAAAAATAGGTAGGCGGAATAGACAGAACAGAATTGTGGGAAAAAGGAAGCAGAGTTGGGGAGATGCTTCAGGTCAGTCGCCATAGTGAGTCGCCATGATTCTCCTCTCTGAGATGGACGCAGGTTAAGATCTCTCCTGGTAAGCCACACCTCGTGGTGCTACACGGATTACTAAATATGGGTTAAAGGAAGATGTGAGAATTAACCAATAAGAGGCTACAGATAATGGGCCAGGCAGTGTTTTAAAAGAATACAGTTTCCGTGTAATTATTTTGGGCAAAGCTAGCCGGTTGGCGGGACACAGCCCGCCGCTTCCTTCTACAGGTCCATTTGCTTGATAAACCTTTTCCCAACCCTTTACTCTGAGTAGATGTCTGTCTTTGTGGTTTAGGTATGTTTCTCATAAACAGCAGAATGTTGGATCCTGTTTTCGTATCCAATCTCTTAGCCTGTGCCTTTTTATAGGTGAATTGAGTCCATTGATATTCAGTGATATTAATGACCAGTGGTTGTTAACTCCTGTCATTTTTTTTTCTGGTAGTAGAGTTTGTGTTACCTTCTTTGAGTTGTGCTGATAAAGGTTGCTAGATATCTGAGTTATTGTGGGCATTGTTGGACTCCTTGGTTAGTGATTTTCCTTCTATTACTTTCTGCAAGGCTGGATTTGTGGCTACATTTTGTCCTGGAATATCTTGTTTTCTCCATCGATGGTGAATGCAAGCTTTGCTGGGTATAGTAGTCTAGGCTTGCATCCACGTTTCCTTAGTGTCTGTATCACATCTATCCAAGCTCTTCTGGCTTTCATGGTTTCCATTGAGAAGTCAGGTGTAATTCTGATAGGTTTCCCTTTATATGTTACTTGACCTTTTCCTTTGCAGCTCTTAATATCTGTTCTTTATTCTGTATGTTTTGTGTTTTGATTATTATATGGTACAGGGATGCTTTCTTTTGATCCAGTCTATTCGGTGTTCTGTAGGCTTCTTGTACCTTCATAGGAATATCCTTCTTTAGGTTGGGGAAGTTTTCTTCTATAATTTTCTTGAATATATTTTCTGGGCCTTTGAGTTGTAATTCTTCTTCTTTTTCAACTCCAATTATTCTTAAGTTTGGTCTTTTCATGGTGTCCCAGATTTCCTGGATGTTTTGTGTTAAGAATTTGTTGGATTTTTTTTTCTTTAATCTGTGAGTTTATTTCCTCTATAGTATCTTCAGAGTCCAAGATTCTTTCTTCCATCTCTTGTATTCAGTTGGAAATACTTGTCTCTGAAGTTTCTGTTCGTTTACTCAGAATTTCCATTTCCAGTCTTTCCTCGGATTGTGTTTTCTTCATTACCTCCATTTCATTTTTCAGGTCTTGTACTGTTTCCCTTACCTGTTTGATTGCTTTTCCTTGTTTTTCTTGGGAATCTTTGAGAGATTTATTTATTTTGTCTACCTTTTTGTTTGTCATCTCCATTTCTTTATGGCAGTTTTTTACCTCCTGTTTAAGTCCCCTATTATTTTCATAAAGTACTGTTTTAGGTCAGTTTCTTCTATTTCTTCTGGTGTAGGGTGTTCTGTAGTGATGGGGCTGCAGGCAGGCCTGCTTTTTATCCTGCCCGGCTCCCGGCCACCAGCTAGCTTATACCCCGAAATAACAACACACAAATTGTATTCATTTAAACACTGCCTGACCCATTAGTTTCAGCCTCTTATTGTCTAATTCTCACATCTTGATTAACCCATTTCTAATAATCTGTGTAGCACCAACAAGTGGTGTCTTACCAGGAAAGATTCAGCATGTCTGACCTGGTGGCTGGCTTCATGGTGACTGGCTCAGAGAGCAGAGGCAGGGCGATTTATTAACTTCCCTTCCCAGCATTCTGTTCTGTCTACTCTGCCCACCTAAGGGCTGGCCAATCAAATGGGCCAGGCAGTTTCTTCATTAACCAATGAAATCAACTCAAACAAAAGACCCTCCCACATCAGTGTTCAATTCTTGCTGTTTCGGGATGTCTGGATTCTGGTGATGTCATGTTGCCTTTCATGTTGTTGAAGGAGTTCTTGCATTGGCTCCTGCCCATCTCTTCCTTCAAATGGAGCCAGGAGGGACTTGGTGTCTTTGCTGTGACTGAATCTGGTTGGATCTCCTCAGTGCCGAAGCAAGAGCTATTCCTTGCAGCACAATCTGATGAAGCCCACATTCCCTTGCAGGAATCCTCAGACCTGCTTGGAGGCCAGACTCTCACCCCTTTGGGTGGATGGCCTTAGTACAGGAGCAGGACACTTGAATACACTAGGGAAGGCTTGGGAGAGGCAAAGACGTGAGAACTAAAGACAACCCTGCACCAGGAGCTGGGGGAGGGGGACTGAGCTATCTTCCAAGGCAGGTTGCCCCAGGGTCACACACACTCACCCGTCCAAACGGAACTCCACTGCACAGGATCAGGGATTCCTGGAAGCCCAGGGATGCCGCAGGGACAAAGGGGCCAAGGTGGGGGCAGGGCAGGATGGAGTATCACACAGCGAACCTCGCAGCACAATCTGAAGGAGCCCAAACTCCCTTGCAGGAATCCTCAGACCTGCCTGGAGGCCAGAATCTCACCCCTTTGGGTGGATGGCCTTAGTACAGGAGCAGAACACTTGAGTACACTAGTGAAGGCTTCGGAGGGGCAGGGACGTGAGTACCAAAGACAACCCTGCAGCAGGAGCTGGGGGAGAGGGGCTGTGCTCTCTTCCAGGGCAGGTTGCCCCAGAGTAGCACACACTTACCCGTCCAGATGGAGCTCCACTGCCAGAATTCCACAAATTTTAAAAGGTCAATAGGAAACATGAAAATATTATGTCCAGATTCGCAAAGTCCCCCAAAAGCCAACAAGGAGATTGAGTCTCATAAGTAAAAGCAAAGAGCATTTATTCTACGTGTTTGCAAACTTGGAAGTCCCATGTGTCCAATGTATTGGAATGTTTGGAGAACCTGGAGCTCAGTTGGGATTGGGTTTTTGTAGTAGCAAAGGTGGGGGTGAGGAATTTTAAGGTTCAGGACCCCTGCTTGGCTGCCATTTGTCTAGGGGTGTCCTGGTACAAAGTGATGGGTGTGTGCTAGCAGGTAATCCTATCTACAATGGTTGGAATGTTAAGAATTTCCTTTAGATGGTCTGTTCCTGGGGCTGAAGTGAGGCTTCTAATCAAACACACAGTAGTTCACAACATGGTGGCCCAGAAGCAAGAAAGCAGGAAGGAGGAAGGGTGGCTATATTCCAGAGTAAACACAGCTCATGATCTCCTTCCTCCTGCTTTCCAGAATCTTCTAATAATAATATCATATTATGAATCCAGTAAGGGATTGATGCACTAAGTGAGTCAGAGCCCTCAGGCTGCAGTCATATCTAAAGCACCTCCACAAACACGCAAGAGGTTTGTGTGCATCTCTTTGTCTGTGGAAGTTGAAGGTCAGAACTAATTATCATAATAGCTAAGTTATATTCATAAAATTTTATAGTCTAGGAAAAGGAAATTAATATGTTCACTCAAATTCAACTTACAAACATGTGGAATGTTATTAGACTAACAAAGATATTTCAAGGAGAGACTTTTGTAGAGATGTCTGGTAAATGCTCCAGGACTGGGAACAGGAAAATGGAAACTATTTGGTGTGAAGAAAAGATGTGTTTTAGAAAAAAATAAGTAGACGTGTGAGACTTCACTAAAGGCCACTGGATTTGCAAATACCAAAAATAAAAGAAAAATTCCTTCTAAGTTTTATAAACTGAAATGAGGAAAATGTGTGGAAACTTCTATGTACATATGGATATTATGGCTGTATCAATACACATTGGAGCAGATGATGCTAAGAAATAGTCATGCCCTGCTTGAGGTCTACAGTCTACTACTTAACTGGGAGAGATTGTCTTTGTTTTGTGTGGTTATTCTATGAGGTGTTATTGATTGTGTTCCTTCTTACTGATACCCCTACTGATCCAGAACATACTGATAAAATTTGAGCTATGTGTCTATATGTATATGTGCATTTCTGAGGTAAGAACAGTCATAAGCTTTCTGATTGTTCTTTACACTGCTTGGCATTTCACAGTGAGTGGCCTTTAGGAAAACTATGACAAAACTGTTCAATGGTGCCACTTATAAATTAAGTTAAAATGGAACAGAAGGCATCTCTACAACATAAAATGCACTTATAACCTTTTAATGTTTTAACAATAAACCAGTAATGTCAGCTGACTGTCTTAGAATTGTGTTCTGAGTATGTGAATAGGATTAGTGAGACAAAAAGAATAACATTTAAAACTATACGATCACACGTGTTTTCTTTACAAATAATTTCCCTGCATTCACTCATAGAGTAGATAAGTTCAGAATATATAACTAGTGTACTTCAAACTAGAAAAGTTACTTTTGTTTTCATTCTTCTTGCATCTGGGGTTTAGCCCAGAAGTCACTGTCCATATTTTAAGATAACATTTCCTTATTGAATTAAGTACTTGACCAGCCAGCATGAGACAGGTTTGCTCTGCTTAATTATGTGAGCCAATAATGTGACTCTTAAAGCACATTTTTAAAAGAAAATATGACTGAGTCATTCAACAACTGGTAAATGATTACCATATATTAACTTATAATAATAACCTTATTATAATTATTATAATACAATTATAGTAACTATCCTTATAATAATTATATCATATTAATGTAGTTCCTATATAATCAAGTGTGATAGACATTTACTGGGTTATGTTTTCTTATAATATTTCTTATAATATTCAAAGCTACTTGGAAATAGCTTTTTTTCATAGTAAAGGAAAAATAACCATATATATATATGAAAAGGTTTAATCATTAAAGTGTATTTGTAATACATCTAAACAGTACACAAACTGAAAAAGATGCTTTCAGTAGTATAACCGAATATCATCACCATCATGACCTTTAAAACCATAATTAATGCCATCATTATAAAGAGAAAATTAGAAATAACACAAAACTTTCTTTTATTACAACTAGCACTCAACTGATGCTAGTTCAAGCCCTAAATTAATTCTGCCTCAGCCTGTGAGATGCTGTGAGGACGACAGTTGCCTGCTCTCTCCCATTTAGCTCTTTTATCTCTTAAAGCCTTGTACTCTTGTTTCTCCCCATTCGATTTCTAAAGTTCATGTGGAATTCCATATGGAGAATGAATACCTAAAACAATCCTGAAAAGCAAACCAACCAAACAAACAAATAAAAAGAAAAAACCAAAAGTTGCCTGACTCCAAAACATGTCACAAGGCTACAATAACTGAACCACTGCGGTGACTGCTGAAGACAGATAGACGGACCTGGAGAACTGAAAATCAACCTTCATCATCACAAGCATTGCCATCAGTGTTATCGACCAGTGCCACTCTTGAGTGATTTCCAACCTGTAAAGTGCTGTGAAAGTGAAACCAGTCACCTGTGCCTGATGTACCTCTTTACTGTCCTCCATTTAAAACCTCTACAAGTTTTCCACTCTTGTATTTCTCCTTTCCACTTATTCCTCCTCCCACCATTGCTGTTTCTGTTTCTGTTTCATCACAGAAAAATAAAGGAAAATTATGGTTCTTCTTTGGAACATCTGCAAGTATATAATAAGAAACATTTGTTTTTTTGCACCTGACCAACAGCTAGAAGGGAGATATCTTATACCTATAAGGAACTTTATATTTTCCAGCCTATGGCTTCTTGGTGGAGCATTATTCCCTGTGTAGAATAACTTTAATTATTTTATATACATACAAACATGTGTGCTACGTAAATTCACACACATATGTATTTAGGAATCTTATAAAATGGATTTCTATATGACTTCTGCAGCCATCCTTAGTGTCACTTTATCCTTTTTGACTCCTTCTCTGCCCTACACATCCATAATAATTTGCACATATTTACCACATTGCTGTTCACTACAACACTATAGCAAGTATTCTGAACTTACACTTTGCCTATCTGAAATTTTGTGCTTCTTGTAGTGCTCCTCATACTACTGGTGACAGTCACCCATGGATTCACAGTAGATGTATATTAACTACAATAAGACACCCATGCAATGTTCTATTAACTATACTTTTTAACTCAGAATTTTAAAGGGAAAGCTGTAAACAGCATACTTTCTCAGTTCCAGTCTCTTTGTCCTTTATACTTCAGATGCCACTGATTTGAGAAAAACATATGAGTGTGTCATTTGACTTGTCTCCACTGTTCCCAGTTTCCCTTCATAGCTTCCTCATTCCTGCCACCAGATTGCTCACTAGATCCCAGATGAACTGTGCACTGTCACCAGTCTTCACTCATACCCAGGAGAACAAACTCCTCTACATGCTCCTGAGATCTTAAGACTACTGTGGTCACCTTGTTGTGAAATCTTGCACCTGTCCAGCTTGCTTGTCCTGAGTGTGTCACAATCACAATGCAGTGCAGTTGAGAAGGTGAGTTGACTATATGCATAAATTGTATAAGTCTATTATCTCCTTACAGAGTATTGATCTGTGAAAATCCAAACCATTTTATTTAGTCTTTGATTGATTCCTGATTCCTCACACATGGTAAAGCTGAGGAAAATAAATGGAGTGTAATTTCTTTAGTATCCCAGAGCTGACTCTATTGCACAGTGACCTTCTTTCTGTGAAGACTATAAACAACACTGATCTGCAGACTTTTTGCAGTTACAGACAACTGATTGTGTGTTAGGTAAACGACGATTTTGAGAAAAACTTTAATTTGTCCTCCTTCTGTGTGTTTGGGGTGCATGTGTTCATGCACATGTGTGCAGGATATTGTGACTCAGGCCAGGAGAGTCAACTACTATTTTTAATACAAGGTCCCTCATTGGACTAGGGCTCACTGGTTAGAAAGGCTGGCCAGGGACTGCCAAGTATTCCTGTACTTCTGTCTGCCTGGTACTGGGATTATGAGTGTGTTCTCTCACTCTTTGGTTTTTATTTGAGTGCTGGTGATAAATCTCCAGTCCTCATGTTCCAGCAAAAACAACTGTACATACTGAGCTGTCTTCCTAGACCTAAATCTTAATAGTTGTTCTGTTTTTTACTCAGTACTTTCCAAAGTAATTCAACTACAGTGAGAAACTAAATAGAATGAAATAAGTGAGTGATTTACTAGTGCTGTATGTGTGCTTTAATATTTAACTGACTCGAGTTAATAATAACATATTTCAGGAATAAGGTACCATTCAACTTATTTTTCTCTAACTCATTTTAGCTACTCTGAGTCACAGTCAGGGTAGCAGAGTCTATTGGCACGAGAGGAACCCAGAGAGTGCTATTCACGCATGACTGTACGGCCTTTCTATGTGTCAGAAGCAAAGAAATCCTGCCGCAAAGTAGTAGTGGGCAGTGCTGCAGGACAGTCAGTGGGCAGTGACTCTGTGGTTACAGCCGATGAACTTCCTGTACTCAAAAATAGCCATGGTTGCTCTGAGACTAAGAAATTCCTGTTCGGTTATCTGGTACCCAATGATGAAAATAAGACTGATTCCCTTTATGCCTGAGTTCTTTTTAACCAAGTATTTGTCAGTGAATTTGAACAGCAGAAAACAGTGTTGAAATCTTTACAAACTGAGTGTGGGCCTGTAGAAAACCCAGCTCCCCTGGCACACCAAGTTCCAAGTTACTGGAGTTCCTTTTCTTACTGTAGCTGATGATATGATATTCCTGGGAACTTCATTGTTTGCATGGGCTGTGGTGTTTCAAAATTATTCTTCTGATATTGAAATATTTCCTAAAATTCAACACTTCACATAAGTATTTTGTGGCAAAGATACAAAAATCTTCAAGTCCAAACCTTCTAAGAGATTTATTAAAGTGTTGAAAAACTAATAAGTAGAATATTATACATTGTATTTTTGTAAATTCACAGATACCCAATTTACTAATATGATTAAAAATTAACAAATGAGACTCTAACATGAAAGAAAATTAGATTTGGTTTTTTTAGACATTAAACCTGGTCCCTCCTAGCTATCTAGTTGTCAGTTTAAATATACATACATAATATATGTGTGTGTGTATAATTACAAAGCCATAATTAAATGCTCATGTGACCACACAATGCATTTGAATCATACCTAGTTTGTTTTATTAAATCTAGAATAATAGAAATAATTTTTAAATAACTCTTCATTTCAACAGACTTCTTTATTATAGTATTTTTATTGAAAGAATAAGGAAAAAAGAAATGAGGAAAGGAGAAAAAAGTGAGGAAGAATATAGAAAAAGGAAGGATGGAAGAAAAAAGGGAGGGAAGGTGAAAGGGAAGGAAGGAGGTGGCCTTGGATGCCATAGATTTAGGAAAGGAGATTAGTAGATCTGAGAATTCAGCTGAAGGCAATATTAGTAGGAAGGAATGCTTTAAAGATATAAGTATTTTACCTCATAATAGGATGGCAGATATACAAAATCTTAAATCTGTGAATGTTCCAATTATTTCTCATTTTAGAAGAAGGAACATTTCTTCACTTTTTCTTTTTTTATTGAAAATAAATTCTTCTTTCATACAATAAATTCTAACCACAATTCCACCTCCCTCCGCTTCTCCCAAATCTCACTCCACTTCCTCATCCAAGAGATCTTAGTCTTTAGAAAAGAACAGGCCTCCTAGAGACTATTCCCAAACAGCACAAAACAAGATACAGTAAGATAGGGGAACTCCTAACGTTGGGAGCAGGTATATCTCGGAATCTTTTGCATAGTCTTGGGACTCTTTTCCTCCTATTAGGTTGCCTTGTGCAGCCTTTATATGAGTGCCTTTGCCTAGTTTTATTTCTTAACTTATAAGTAATTGCATTTATAAAAAATTCATTTGACCATATAGCAAATATGACCATAATGTAAAGGGATTTTACATTAAATTTACAAAATGTAAATTTTAGCCTAATTTCTACATGAGCAGATATGAAGAGCTACTAAAAGAAAAGGCCAGATTCTAAGATATGTAACTGACTGCTCCTGAAAAGGAAATATTAACGTCCCTGCTTCAGTTGGTTTTTCTCTTCCATCAATTCAAGTATCCTTTTTCTCAAAAGAAGAACTTATTGGCACAACTCTGATGAATGAATAATGATCTCAAATAATCAGTAAAATTAGAAGCAATTGTCATCTTGGTAATGATGATCACAGCTGATAGTAGCCATAATGTGGCCCATCTGCAAATATTGTTACTTATGTTTTCTTGACACACTTGCATAGAAAAATGAGTAGGGCAAAAGTTAAGTCTTATAGATTATAAACTAAAGCACCCCCTCATAAAAACAGATAAAAATCTTAATTTAAGCTCATAAATACTATGATTCCTTTATAATTGTGAGGGAGAAGACACTTAACTATGGAAATTTAACATTTTATGTCAATGACTTTCTATTGAACAGATTGGTTGAATTCTCAAACTGTTTCTCTCAAGTTATTTTCTACAAATTATTTGGAGCAAACCCAGGAAGACTAGTACAGGAAAAGGAATGTACAAATTAAGTGCCATTCTAACAGGAAAAGACACTAGATTAAAGGAATTGTTTTTGCTGGCCCTCTCTCCCCCTTTGAATTTTGAATCATAAACCAAACACCGGATATGCCAGTATAATTCAAGAGGAACAGATATGTAAACAGTGATATATCTGTTGCTTGAAGATTTGCAGTGAACAGGAGATACAAATGAAGTAAGAATAAGTTGGGGAGGGGAGGCATGTGAGCAGTCAGGAAAGATACAAGTTTCTAACTTTATCCACTCACAAAACTTTACATTAATTAGGTCAAATAAATCCTAGCCACAGGGAAGTGAAGAACCAAAAGCCCCCAAATTACATACATAAGAAAGGTAATGAGTAGTTCTTGATTTGAAATAGAAATAAGAATTACTGAAAATATATATTATAAAGAATTTACAAAAGTCTTTCAAGGCCACAACTTGTCAAATTTCTAGGAAAGGCACAATTAGATCACAGTGATAGAAGTTTGTAGGGCATTAGAGACATTGTCATAGAAAATTCTTTCAGTCTGCAAAATTACTGAAAAAATACAAATGGTTTTGCCTTAAAAATTAATACTGGGTTGGGATGTAGCTCCCTTGCTGGTATAACAATTATCGAACAAACAACAAGCTATGGGTAAAAATCAACATGACACACTGTCCTTGTCCCTGCTTCAGAAAGATAGAACACTGTACTATTGCAGTACTATATTGAAACAATGTCAAATAATTATCGACATTGTTTTTCATGAAATGGACTCCCATTAACCTACCACCATCAAATAACACTTCCCATCCAATAAAATGCCAAAGAAAAGTAGACATGGAAATGATATCTAATACATTTTAAGTGGTTTATCAAGGAACAACAATCATGGTCCCCCAAAGAATTGGCATATAACTTCTCTTCATCTTGGTGAATATTATTTATGAAAATATCTGTCTCATATTGTTTTTGGTGATGGGGTAAGCCCAGCTTTTATTGTTGTCATTCTTTGTGTTCTTGTCAAGTTATTCTATCTTAAGAGGAAACTTAACTCATGCAAGCTTTTCAAGTTTTTCACTAGAATATCTAGCACCAATTATTATCCTACGAATCATTGGACTGAAGAGAAATGAATACATAGTCTGTAGAGTCAGGTCCCCTTGTTCCAAGCCTTGCCCTCTTGCTTGATGTAACCTCAGTTTTGTTACATATTCATTTTTTCAGCCATTAATGAGAATTCTAGATACTATAGAATTGTATAGAAATTCATAAAATATCTTAATTTTTATGTTTAAGTAATATAGTTTATTATTTGAGTCATTCATTTGTACAGTGTATATTGATTGTATTCAACCCTCCCATTCCTAGTAGACCCCTTACTCTATTTATCACCAAATGTCATATCCTCATATATTGTTATTTATAACCCCCTGAGAATGATCCATTCTGCCTATATTCACATGTGTATGTGGGCATCCATTAGGACATGAGTTACCTCCCAGTTTCCATGTCCCCAAAGAAGAGTGATTCTTCCTCCCTCAGCAGTCCTTATTTCTTAGTAGTTCCCCAGAGAGGGATCTCAGGGCAATTTCATAATATCTTAAAGGTACATACCCAACAAGATTATGGATGTCATTAGTATTTCTATTATCTGGTTGTACTCTACTATGTTCCTCTTTGTAGTCCTCACTGATCACTGACAGCCATGATTGTTCCACCATGTATAACTTCACATGGCATTCACTGTTGAATTTGAATGAGAAGCTTGCTTTGTGAGTGAACATAGTGAAATAATGGGTTATCTTAGGTTATCCCAGAAACAGAGAAGGTTTTGCATGTTTGTGAGAGAAAGAATATCTTACGTAGAAGTACTAGTAAGAAAAAGAAACATTATACTGAACAGAAATTATGTATACATAGTTTAATGTCACAAAAAGAACATTCTAGCTTGACAACATTTTTTTCTCACTACCTACTGGTAGGAAATGAGATCTGTAGGAGTTTCCTTTCTTCCTAAAACAAGAATTCATTCAATGTTAGAAAAACATGAAACCATCTATCATCCCCTCTCTACTGTTCCTTGTTTCCAACCCCCCAGTCAAACACTTCCCCAGTCAAATCAGCTTCCACCACTATCATTTGGTTGTGTTTTGTAGAAATTGGTGTGAAAGGAATCCACCAACATGAATCCTTTCAAGGCAGGAGGGAAGCTTACTTCAGCCTCCTTCAGAAACTACAAGATAATTAGAACTCTGCGGTTAGTATGTTATCCTCACAGGGAATCATTAAAAGGCACAAGTGTGCATTGCCAAAAATGTTACAGGCAGCTCCAAAACACCCAAAAGAAATGCTTGCTTTTTGTATTTTGCTTTTTCTATGCTGTGTGGGAGTGTGTGTGCGTGCGTGCATGCAAGCACACAGGCATGTTTTTTATTTTGTTTTTTAATACCAAAGAAAGAAAAATTAGTTTTGGATCCTAAAATTTAATCTTTGGGGGGCATTATGCTTAAAATGATTTTTTATTTTAAAAATTTTACATATAATGTGAATGCAAATGTTATCAAAATTGACACATCAAGCATAAATATAATTAATCTTTTCCTAATGTCCCCTTGTCTCCATTGTATATGCTAGTGATTGCAAAGGGTCCTCAGGGGCAGTTCATTGCAAACTCTTAGAAACTTACACTAATTCTTTCATTTCTCCCTTGACTATAATATTTTTCTTAGATTCACTTTTCTTTAGGAATATATTTTTTTAGTCCACCAGTTTCACTTTTTAACTTACAAATAAGAATTTGTACAGTTGTTGAATATGAGAGCCTCTGACTGAGTCTTAAGGATTCCTCTGAACCAACATGTGTTCTTTCCCGTCTTATGTCTTACAAGGAAATCAAGAAAAGATACCAGCATATCTTCAGTATGATGTAGTACATCATCACATGGTCTTATCTTTCTTCTCACCTTCTTAAAAGGCATCCTATATCAGTTGCTCTTTAGGTCTACTACAACTTTATACAGTAAACTTACAGCTTCATTGGGAGTATCTCCATTTTTTGGACATTCAAATTGAAATTCAGAGAATTTAATTTTAGATGGCCATAGTATGCAGCTAATAGATGAGGTTAAAACTCCATGCTAAACACTTCTAATTATAAAGAAGGGTAAAGGCTTCTATGCTTGGATTTCCCCTGTGTTCTATCTCTCATAACAGTTAGGTAACATTTATGTATGGGCTCCAACCTCCTTTTTGAATGAGGTCATATGTTGAATATACCACATATTCTTTATTTCCTTTGCTTTTTCCATCAGTTTATAAACTGCCAAATTTTATATTTGTATGTTTATCAAAGGCTTTATAAATAATACCATTCAAAATTTCCACTTCCTCCCCTCCTCCCACTTCCCTCCTCCTCCTCCACTCATCCTCACCACTTCCCCTCCAGTCCTAAGAGAGAACAGGGTATCCTGCCCTGATGGAAGTCCAAGGCTCTTCCACCTCTATCCAGGCTTAGGAAGGTATGCATCCAAATAGACTAGGATCCCAAAAATCCAGTACATGCAGTAGAGACAAATTCCAGTGCAATTATCATTGCTTCCCAGTCTGCCCCAATTTCAGTTTGATCCCATGCTTATTCAGTCCCAGTCCAGCAGGATTTGGTGATCTCCCATTAGCTCAGGCACACTGTCTCAGTGGGTGTACCAACCCCGAGGGGTTCTGACTTCCTTGTTCATATTCTCTCTCCTTCTGCTCTTCAACTGGATCTTGGGAGCTCAGTCCAGTGTTCCTATGTGGGTCTCTGTCTCTATCTCCACCTGATGCCAGACGAAGTTTC
This sequence comes from Arvicola amphibius, assembly GCF_903992535.2. Classification (NCBI taxonomy): domain Eukaryota; kingdom Metazoa; phylum Chordata; class Mammalia; order Rodentia; family Cricetidae; genus Arvicola; species Arvicola amphibius. The sequence goes on along the minus strand of NC_052057.2, from coordinate 56,237,391 downwards.
TGTGGTGATATTAAATATAGTCATTAGTCTGACTACGGAACAAGTCCAGTTCAGGCACCCTCTTCTCCACTGCCCAGGGTCTGAGCTGGGGACATGCCCGTGGACACCTGCAAACTTCTCTAGAGTCAAGCCACTTCCCAACCCAAAAATGCTTCCCTTAATTAAGATACCTTCTTCCTCTAGAGTCAAGTCTCTGCCAACCCTAGAATGGCTCCCTTAAGTAAGATATATAATTCCTTGTTCCCATATGGACCCTTCCTATATCCCAACCATCCTATTCCCCCAGGCTCTTCCCATCCTCCACTTCACACTTTTCTTTCCCCATCCCCCCTCCCCCCGTCCCACCCCACCCCTATGTTCCCATTTTTTGTCCGGCAATCTTGTCTACTTCCAGTATCCAGGAGGATAACTATATGTTTTTCTTTGGGTTCACCTTCTTATATAGCTTCTCTAGGATTTTTTACGAATTATAGGCTCGATGTCCTTTATTTATGGCTAGAACCCAATTATGAGTGAGTACATCCCATGTTCATCTTTTTGGGCCTAGGTTACCTCACTCAGGATGGTGTTTTCTATTTCCCTCCATTTGCCTGCAAAATTCAAGATGTCATTGTTTTTTACCGCCGAGTAGTACTCTAATATGTATATACTCCACACTTTCTTCATCCATTCTTCCACTGAAGGGCATCTAGGTTGTTTCCAGGTTCTGGCTATTACAAATAATGCTGCTATAAACATAGTTGAACAGATGCTTTTGTAATATGATTGGGCATCTCTTGGGTAAATTCCCAAGAGTGGGATTGCTGGGTCCTGGGGTAGGTGGATCCCAAATTTCCTGAGAAATCTTCACACTGATTTCCAAGGTGGTTACATTAGTTTGCATTCTGACCAGCAATGGATGAATGTTCCCCTAACTCCACATCCTCTCCAGCATACGTTATCATTGGTGTTTTTGATTTTAGTCATTCTGACAGGTGTGAGATGGTATTTCAAAGTTGTTTTGATTTGCATTTCCCTGATAGCTAAGGAAGTTGAACATGTCCTTAAGTACCTTTGGACCATTTGAAATTCTTATGTTGAGAATTCTCTGTTCAGTTTAGTACCCCATTTTTTAATTGGATTATTTAGAATTTTAAGGTCTAGTTTCTTGAGTTCTTTATATATTTTGGAGCAGATCTTTTTCTGATGTGGGGTTGGTGAAAATATTCTCCCATTCAGTAGGTTGCCTTTTTGTCTTAATGACTGTGTTCTTTGCTTTACAGAAACTTCTCAGTTTCAGGAGGTCCCATTTATGCATTGTTGCTTTTATTATCTGTGCTACTGGGAAGCACATAGGAAGTGGTCTCCTGTGCCCATGTATTACAGGCTACTTCCCACTTTCTCTACTATATGGATCAGTGTGGTCATATTTATATTGAGTTATTTAATCCAATTGTACTTGAGTTTTGTGCGTGGTGATAGATATGGATCTATTTTCATTCTTCTACAGGTTGATATCGAGTTATGCCAGCATCATTTGCTAAAGATTCTTTCTTTCTTCCATTTTATAATTTAAGCTTCTTTGTCAAAAATCAGGTGTTCAGAGGTTTGTGGATTAATATCCAGATCTTCAATTCGATTCTACTGGTCAATGTGTCTGTTTTTATGCCAATACCAAGCTGTTTTCATTACTTTAGCTCAGTAATAGAGATTGATGTCATGGTTGATAATGCCTAGGGATATTCCTTTATTATATAAGATTGTTTTGGCTATCCCGAGTTTTTCTTTTTCCATATAAAGTTGATTATTGTTCTCTCAAGGTCTGTGAAAAATTTTGTTGGAATTTTGATGGGGATTGCATTGAATCTATAGCTTGCCTTTGGTAGAAGTACCATGTTTACTATGTTGATCCTACCAATCCAAGAGCATGAGAAATCCTTCCATTTTCTGGTATCCTCTTCAATTTCTTTCTTCAAAGATTATAATTCTTTTCAAATAGATCTTTCACTTCCTGGTTAGTGTTACCTCAAGATACTTTATGCTATTTGTGGCTATTGTGAAAGGTGATGTTTTTCTGATTCCCTCTCCACTTCTTTATCTTTTGTGTATAGGAGGGCTACTGATTTTTTTTTTTAGTTGATCTTCTATTCTGCCACATAATTGAAGGTATTTATCAGCTGTAGGAGTTCTCTGGTAGAGTTTTTGGGTCACTTATGTACACTATCATATCATCTGCAAATAACAAAAGTTTGACTTCTTCCTTTCCAATTCAAATCCCTTTGATTTCCTTATGTTGTCTTATTGCTATTGTTAGTACTTCAAGCACTATATTGAAGAGATATGGAGAGAGTGGATAGCCTTGTCTTGTTCCTGATTTTAGTGGAATGGCTTTGAGTTTCTCTCCATTTAATTTGGTGTTAACTGTCAGCTTGCTGTATATTGCTTTTATTATATTTAGATATGATCCTTGTATCCCTAATCTCTCTAAGACCTTTATCATAAATGGGTGTTGAATTTTGTCAATTGCTTTTTTGGCATCTACCAAAATAATCATATGTTTTTTTTCTTTCAGTGTATTTATATGATGGATTACATTGATAGATTTTCATACGTTGAATCAGCCCTGCATCTCTGGGATGAAGCCTACTTGATCATAACAGAAAATTTTTTGCATGTGTTCTTGGATTCAGTTTGCCAGTATTTTATTGAGAATTTTTGCATTGATTTTAATGAGAGAGATTGGTCTGTAATTTTATTTCTTGGTTGAGTCTTTGTGTGGTTTTGGTATTTGGGTAACTGTAGCTTCATAAAAAGAGTTTGTCAATGACCTTTTTTGTTTCTATTATGTGTAATCCATTAAGGAGTATAGGTATTAATTCTTTCTGGAAGTTCTAAAACAATCTAGCTCTGGGTGGATTTTTTGTTTTTTCTTTTCTTTTCTTTTTTTTTTTTTTTTGGAAGGGTTTTGATGACAGCTTCTATTTCCTTGTGGCTATTTAAAATTTTCACCTGGTATTGATTTAAATTTGGTATATGGTATTTATCTAAAAAAGTCCATTTCTTTTACATTTTCCAATTTTGTGGACTACAGGCTTTTGTAGTAAGATCTAATGATTTTCTGAATTTCCTCTGTCTGTGGTTATGTCCCCATTTTCATTTCTGATTTTGTTAATTTGGATGTTCCCTCTCCACCTTTTGATTAGTTTGGATAGGGGTTTGTCAATCTTGTTGATTTTATCAAAGAACCAGCTGTTTGTTTCATTTATTCTTTGTATTGATTTTTGTTTTTCTATTTTGTTGATTTCAGCCTTCAGTTTGATTTTTTTTCCAGTCTTCTACTCCTTCTGGGTGAGTCTGCTTCTTTTTTTTCTAGAGCTTTCAGGTATGCTGCTAAGTCTCTAATGTGAGCTTTTTCTGTTTTATTTATGTGGGCACTTAGGGCTATAAACTTTTAGCATTGCTTTCATAGTGTCCCATAGGTTTAAATATGTTGTGTCTTCATTTTCATTGAATTCAAGGAAGAATTTAATTTCGTTCTTTATTTCTTCCTTGACCCAGGGGTGGTTCAGTAGTCGACTGTTCAGTTTCCATGAGTTTGTAGTCTTTCTGGGAGTGGTATTGTTGTCAAAGTCTAACTTTACTCCTTGGTGATCTGATAAGACACACTGGGTTACTCTATTTTTTTATATCTTTGGATGTTTGCTTTGTTACCAAGTATGTGATCAATTTTAGAGAAGGTTCCATGAGATGTTGAGAAGAAAGTATATTCTTTGCTGTTTCAGTGGAATGTTCTATAGATGTCTGTTAAGTCCATCTGATTCATTACATCTGTTAGTTCTCTTATTTCTCTGTTAAGTTTCTGTCTGGTTGACCTGTCCATTGGTGAGAGAGGAGTGTTGAAATCTCCTACTATTAGTGTGTGAGGTTTGATGTGTGATTTGAGTTCTAGTAATGTTTCTTTTACATATGTGTATGCTTTTATATTAGGGGCATAGATATTCAGGATTGAGTCTTCATCTTGATAAATTGTTCCTGTTATGAGTATAAAGTGTCCTTTCCCCCTCTCTTCTGATTGATATTAGTTTGAAATCAATTTTGTTAGATACTAGGATAGCTACACCCACTTGTTTTTCAGGTCCATTTGATTGGAAAAGCTTTTCCCAAATCTTTACTCCAAGGTAGTATCTGTATTTAAGGTTGAGGTGTGTTTCTTATAAACAGCAGAATGCTGGATCCTGTTTTCATATCCATTCTCTTAACCTGTGCCTTTTTATAGGTGAATTGAGTCCATTGATATTAAGTGATATTAGTGACCAGTGGTTGTTAACTCTGATTATTTTTTTGTGGTAGTTTTTGTGTGTTTCCTTTCTTTGGGTTGGTGGAGGGTTATCAGATGTCTGTGCTATTGTGGGTGTTGTTGGCTTCCTTGGGTTGAGGTTTTCCTTCTAGTACTTTCTGTAAGGCTGAGTTTGTGGATATGTATTGTTTAAATCTGTTTTTGTCATGGAATATTTTGTCTTCTTCACAGATGGTGAAAGAAAGCTTTGCTGAGTATAATAGTCTGGGCTTGCATCCATGGTCTCTTAGTGTCTGCAGCACATCTATCTAAGACCTTCTGGCTTTCATGGTTTTCATTGAGAAGTCAGGTGTAATTCTGATAGGTTTACCTTTATATGTTTCTTGAACTTTCTCCTTTGCAGCTCTTAATATTCTTTCTTTATTCTTTATGTTTTGTGTTTTGATTATTATATGACAAGGGGCTGGTTGTTGTTGTTCTTTTTAATCTAGTCTATTTGGTGTTCTGTAAGCTTCTTGTACCTTCATAGGAATATCCTTCTTTATGTTGGAAAAGTTTTCTTCTATAATTTTATTGAATATATTTTCTGGGCCTTTAAGCTGGAATTCTTCTCCTTCTTCTACCTAATTATTCTTAGGTTTGGCCTTTTCATTGTGTCCCAGATTTCCTGAATGTTTTGTGTTAAGAATTTGTTGGATTTGCTGCTTTCTTTGATCAGTGCATTTATTTCCTCTACAGTATCTTCAACATCTGAGATTCTTTCTTCTCTCTTGTATTCTGTTGGTTATACTTGTCTCTGTAGTTTCTGTTCACTTACCCCAATTTTCCATATCCAGTTATCCCTTGGTGTGTGTTTTCTTTATTACCTCCATTTCAGTCTTCAAGTCTTGAACTGTTTCCTTTTCCTGTTTGATTGCTTTTTCTTGGTTTTCTTGGGTATCTTTGAGGAATTTATTAATTTCTTTTAACTTTTTGTTTGTCTTCTCTTCCATTTCTTTAAGTCAGTTTTTCACTTCCTGTTTTATGGTCTCCATCATTTTCTTAAGGTCATATTTAAAGTCAATTTATTTTACTTCTTCTGGGCTAGAATGATCAAGTCTTTCTGTTTGCATGTTCACTGGATTCTCGTGTTATCATGTTGCTTTTCAGGATGTTGGAGGAATTCTTGCATTGGTGCCTGCCCATCTCTTCCTTCAAATGAGGCCAACAGAGTCTTGGGATCTTGGTCCAATCTTTCCTGTGGCTGACTGTGTACTTGGGAGTTTTTCTTTGTCTGCCCTCTCTTAGGTCCCCTTAACACTAGAGCAGGCTCTCAGATCCCCTCTTTCCTGAAGCAGGCTGTGGTGGGGGATCCAAGTACCCCACAGATGAAAAGAAGTGCTTGGGGGCAGGGTGGATTGGGGTAAGGAAAGCCAGCAGCAGGAACACCCCCACCCCCGCTGGACAGCAAGAAAAGCTTACGGAATTGGAGTGGGCCTGGACTCATTTTCCTGAGACCTTCTGGCAGCATGGCCACTCACTCACCTTTCTGGATCCCCTCAGCAAGGGAGCAGGGCCTCTTGCTGGGCTCCAAGGTCCTTACATTTAAAAAGGTGGGCTTGAGGGGCAGGGTGGGATGGTACCAAGAAGCTCCAGGGCAGGAGCACTCCCTGCTGCCTTCCAGGACCTCTCAGCCCAAAAGCAGGCTGTGCTGGGGATCCAAGGACCCTGCAGAAGAAAAGGAGTGCTTGGAGGCAGGGTGAAATTGGATAAAGAAAGCCAGCAGCCAGGCCTAAAATTTAATCTTAATACAACTTTTTCTCTCCATCAGATTTTTTTTTCTTAGTGAAATAATTTCAGAACTCAAAATAGTCAGTTGATGTTTCATGACACATCAATTTAAGGTTTACCATGTGGAATCTTACTTCCAATGACAATTCTTAAATATTTTGCTTAGATATTGACAGTTTTAGCTTTATTATTTTAATTTAATTTTATTTATTATTTTATTCTATGTGTTTGTATAGTGTGTGTGTGTGTGTGTGTTCTGGCACTCAAATATCAAGATGTATATATAGCAAAGAAGAAACTTTCAAGTGTGGGTCCTGTCTTGGCAGAAGGCTACAGATTCTTTGTATTGAACTAGGTCGTAAGGCTTGCAGAGGAGGGGGTCTTTTTACCTTCTGAGTCATTTTTAGCTTTAGATTTAATTGAAAAATTAATAGTTGCATATTTATGGAGCATCAAGTGATTTTTTAGTATGTCTTTACAACATGGACATAATTATTGTAATTTGCATATCCACTACCTCAACGGACTGACTGCTGAACTGTGTTTTAGCACACACCTGCTCAGGGAATGTTTGTCACACCTATGGTCCTAGCTCAACTTGGATATATTTGAAATGTGTTATTAGTGTGTACACATTATTTTTAGACTGAGACTGTCTTGCCCAGTTTAATGATGATGACATATTCTGCAATACTCATTCTTACATAATTTCTGTACTATGCAATCAGCACTGAACTTACACAAATCTTCATGGTGTAGGTTGGTAACAACACAATCACAACAACAGTGGATGAAGTGAAATAAAACTGTGCCCTGGACTGTATCACATTTACTAATTAAAAGGAGTCTTCTGTAAAATAAAACATAAAGTAAAATTTATCTGTAGTGATAACATACTTATTTGTTATCAGCAATTGTTATTATTTCTGCATATAATTATATATGTTATACTTTTATGTACCTGGGGGCTCAGTAAACTTATATATGCTGATATTATGAAAGATGTGCTATTTTATACATCCATTATAGACTTATTGAACAATTGTGATATGTATTGTTTTTTCTTAAATAAATGTCATTATGTGGAAGAGCAGTATATACTTCAACATATACAACATGTTTATAGTACGGGGTACATCCACCCAATGATTTGTAGTCATCAGTTATCTTGGGAAATGGTGTCTATATCTACCTTCAAACAAACATTACAGCTAATAAAATACTTCCTAATTTCTCTGAAAATATTTCAGGGGGAGAAATGGTATGCTCAGATAATAGAGTTTTTTGTTTCTTTTCTTAGGCAATAAATGTTCCAACATTGTTTATCAAAGGAATATATAAAAGAGAAGGTAGTACTTTGAGAAGAAGAGGAATAGATTTTGAGCAAACTGAAGCTTGAGATACAGTTTCCTAAACTTATAATGCCCAGGAAGAAAGAAAGAGAGAGAGGGGGAGGGAGGGAAGGAGGGAGGAGGATGGAGTGAGAAGTGTGTGTGTGTGTGTGTGTGTGTGAGAGAGAGAGAGAGAGAGAGAGAGAGAGAGAGAGAGAGAGAGAGAGAGAGAGAGAGAGTCTACTGTAAAAAGGCTTTGTTACCTGTCTTGGTTCAGTGGTGGGTGAATGTTTTTATTCAGGGGTATATTAGTTTCAAATCTTCTAGATGACATGTTATAAAGTGTTTAATAAAATTTGAGGGACATATAATGAAAGCTTTGTGGTATTAATCTGAAAGAAATGCCTATTTTTAAAACCATGTGTGAAGCATGTGAACATTGACATGTCACAGGAGATTAAAGTGAGTGGTTTCTAGACATGTGTGCAGCTCTCACTAAAGATGTTGGGACTGAGTTTCATTTCTAGCTGTGGCAACCAGAAGAACCTTGGCAAAATTCACTTACCTTTGGTTCTCAACCTTCTGAAGAATCAAGAGAAAAAGAAAGAGGCTAACCCTTTGATCCCTTCTGTCACAATGACCTGTTCTTTTGTTGCTATAAAATTAGTATTTACACTTCAGCAAATACACCTAAAGTCAGCCTGATGGTTTAAGAAAAATAATGAGTCAGAAGCAGGCAAATCTCAGAGTCTGGGGCCAGCCTGCTCTACTGAGTGAGTTCCAGAACATCCAGGGCTACACAGAGAAATCCTGTCTCAAAAACAAAAAAGAACTAACTAGTTAAACAAGGAAAATGAATAATAAGAATTAAAGAAGTTCATAGCCCCTTAATTCAGTGGACATTGTATAGAGGAGCACAAAGAACAATTTTTCAGTAGATTTTTAGTATTTGCATCAGTAGTCCACAATTGCAGATTATCTGGGAATAATTTTATCAAACGAAAATATTCTATTTAGTGCTTTTGCATTTGACAGGATTTTTCCCTTAAAGTGTTTTATTAATTCAGTGATTATTTCAAATTTTCAAATTCTCTAGAAAATGTTAATATATATAATCAGCAGAACAGATAGTAGAATAAGGTTAGATGAAAAGAAAGGAAGATAAAGATAATGAGATAATGGTAGTGGATAGGTAATAGAAGATGATATAGATAGATAGACAGATAGTTAGACAAAATTCATAAAGTAAAATGTCTCCTCTGGATGTGGGAAAATAGCTACATAACCAAGAAGACAAATAGTTGTAAACCCATAAACAATACAACAGCTGTAACCTTTTGGTATTCTGATTGCTAGCTTAAAATTCTTTGAGACTTGTGTTCAGACTACAGAAGTCTTTCATTTTCACAAAAACAACTTTAAAAAGTACAAGTCAGAAATCAATATTCATCTTCCTACTCATCTTGTTTTGTAGTTTCTTTCCTGTTCCCAGCTGCCCACAGAGATGTGGCTGGTCGAGTGGGAGGTAAAGGAAGAACAGTCATGCCAAACTGAGTGGTGTTTTGAGTCATCCACCTTGCAGACAAGTTCTCTACACAAATGAATGAGTCAGATCCTTTCTTTGCTGTTCAGCATCTTGATTCTGAAGGAAAAGGACAGTTCAACTAGTCTAAACTTCCAGGTAGAAGCTGTCAACTCCACTCTCCCCTAATGTGATAGCAATTGCACTATTATCTAGTAGCACTTCTCTTCAGATAGTTCAATTTTTATTCAAAAGATTTTTAAAAATAGCTAGTTTCCCATCAACTTAATCTATCAAATTTAAAAGTTAAATATAATTTTTTAATGAGTGCAATGTTGTAATATTTAGTGTACTAAATATTGTGTTGCCTGTTGTTTGGTCCCTTCCACATCTTGTTATCATATATTATTACCTAGTCCATAGAGTGTTATTAACTGAAACTTGACAAAAATCAGAAAAAATATAAGATATTGAGAAGGATTTTCTCACTTGATAATTCAAGGGCATTTAGTGCCCTGTCCATAAATTGTTAATGGTCTTTCCGTATAAAGCAGGATAAAAACAGAATAGCTTCAGATGATTTTGCACAAAGTAAAATTCCATTTGTTTTAAAAGACTCATAAATTTTATATTGCTACAGCAGCCTCTCTTGTTTCTCTACTTAAAAACCTCAGGGTGTTAAAAAATAGAAATAAAAGGAAGAAAGAAACAAAGTCTTTATCCTTTATGAAAATTTTACAGTTTGTTTTGAACTTGAAGCAACCACATGAACAATAGAGAACAATGCCATTGACTGCTGAGGTGACACTGTACATTAACTGAACCGTTGTCATGCTCCTAAGAATTGTAGAAAGCCATCTGCTGTGGGCTACGTTCTTCACGTTCTTAGTAGGCACATTGTTATTCCAGTTTTTGGAGGAGAAAACTGAAATTTAAAAGGGGAAATTTAAAAATCTCAAAATACATGTGGGAAGCTAAGGATCAGAACCTAGACCCAATCTTTCTCTTGCCTCTGCATTGTTACTATTCCTTTGAGTCCAAAGGAATGAGCAAGAGGACTTAATCACTGTGTGTTTCATTTTTCTTATGGTGCTCCATCTTCTACAGAGTCTTTCTATGTAGAGGTATCAGTACATTTTCTTTTTTTTTTTCAAAGAAAGTCCTGCCATTTAGTTTATTCTAGGAAGTGGATACATATTTTTAAATAGTGATGCTGCACAACTGTAAAACAATGAAAGTTTCTAAACCCAAGGGAAATTAAGCAGAACAAATTTGTGTAACCCCACCGGCAGGGTCAGCTATTCAGGGTCCTCTGAAGGGGCGCTAACCTGCAAGACATGAGCTGAAGAAGAGGAATGGAGACCAAGCAAGATTCTATTGTCAAGGTCTCCATTTATTGGGGTGAAAGTTACAGCTTATATACCCTTGGATGGGGTGGAGGTAGGGGTAGGCAGGAACTCTGCCAGGGTAACTGAAGGTCATCAGCCAGCACCTGGTGTAAGCCGAAGCATGTGATTCATTAACATTGGAGTAAGGGGTGGATTCCCTTAACAGATGTGATCCATTAGCAATGGAGTAAGGGGTGGGTTCCGTTAATGGATAGCTCTCAAGATAGTTTGGGATGAGGGGTGGGATCTCCGCAAACATCCTTAGGGCAATGACCTCTGCCATCCCTGCAAGGACGATGGTCCCTGTCAAATCCATCCTTAGGAAAATGGTCCCTGACAAATTTGTCTAAACATTTGAGAAAGATTATGAGCTATAGTATATATTCAGAGGATATTATTTTAATAGTTATTGCATTATTTATTAGTGTCTTTTATTTAGAGTTTTTTACACTTCACATCATTTAACAAACACTGCCTATTTATTATTTTTAAAGGATTTTTGTGTGCATATCCATGTGTGTTGAGGTCAGAAGTAAATATTAGATGTCTTTTTCATTGCCTATACAACTTACTTTTTGAGATAGCATTTTTTAATACAACCTGTACTTAACAGCTTGGCCATTTTACCTAGCAGGTGAGTTCCCAGAACCTATCTGCTGTCTCCATAGCCAACAGCTACAGAAAAATACCTCCCCACTAGACTTTTAAAAGAAAGTTGAGGATATGAGTCTTTACTTCTTTATTCTTTGATATTACAATGGAATTAAATCACTCAATTTTCTTTACCTAACCTACAATTCAAACACCAAATCTTTGCTTTAGAGTTAAGAAATCTTAGAGTCTAATTGATTGCTGAAATTTTCTCTTATAACATTGCCAATAGCAATTCATAAACCAGTTTTTACTTGAAGCATGTTTTGGAATACACAAACAAAATCTCTTTTGTAGTACATATACCCTTTGCAATCATAATTATAGAAAAAGAGGAACTGCCTTGATAACAAGACTTTTTGTCTTAAAAAATAGTTGTAATGATTGAGCTCAGTAAGAGAGTTCTTATTCTGCAATAGTATCAGTACATTTTCAAACACTCTGAATAAAATACTTTTATCCTTGTCACTTGTTCAATGGCAGAACTTCACTGCAGCCCAAAAGTGCAGGCAGAAGTATCCTGGTATGGTTGTGGCTTCTGGATGTTGCCTATGCTAGAAGGATTAACAAGGAGCATTGTATAAAAGTTTGTTAATCTGCCTCATCGGAAACATAGCTATGGGAGCAGTCTGGACAGTTAGTTTTTAAACAAAACCGTGACCTCTTCATACTAACCCTTCCCAACACCCATGAAGGAGAAGGTACAAGTATAGTAGCTTCGTCATAGTCATGGAAACAGGATACAAAGTTTGTTTACCCAAACCTCAAACTTAAACTGATATGTGACTCAACATTGGAAGGAAGTTTCAAATGGAAATCCGGAGGAAGGATATGATTGGAAACAGCCTGCAAACAGGCCAAAGCTCATGCAGATGTCTGGAATGTGACCAAAACAAGTATGATGTCAAGGCCAGAATATTGAATTATAGCAGGGACATTCCAGACATACACATCTGTCTTTTGACCTTCTTCACTTTTTCTCTTCTAACCTGGCTCTACTTGGAAGGTTTGCATCATCTAAAATTCCATGAACTGAACAGCAATTGAAAGTAATTGTGAGATGGGTAGCAGAAACATTAAGATTCAATCTTTGTCAAAAAGCCTACTTGCTTGTGAGTTAACTTAAAGCCAGAAAAAAAGGAAATATTTTTAGAAATTAAAATACAAACAAATTGAAACTGTCTCCTCACTTAAATTATGTGCTGGAGTCCCAGGATGACTCAGAAATTAGCAGTGTTCCTGGAACATTTCTGCTTAACCCCAAGTGACATCAACTTGTATCATGTATCAAAACAAGAGCTCCTTTCCTCAATTTCCCCAGTTCTGTTTTGCATACTTTTGTAGTTATCATTTAAAAACTGGAGAGGAACTTTGTCACTTATCTTCAAAATTAATAATTCAATGCCTACTGTCAGAGAAGCAGCCTCTCTCCCACACTCAGTTTTTCTGAGTCTTTAGGATGAAGTCAGATCAAGCAACAAAGGTTTTCAACAGAGAAAAATGGTTAAGATCTCTTTTAAAACATGAGCACAAGTCCTGCCCATGGTGAATTAAATCAGAATCTACAAAGATGGAGCCATGTTTGCTTTTTCACAAGCTCCCAGGTGGTTCTAATGCACTGGCATAGTTGGGAGCAGTTACTTCTGGTTGAGAGGTTCTTCAGTTGAAAACAAACACACTGTATTTTCTTGTAACAGGGAAAATAGAGTGACTTATTTTGCATATGGATAGAAAATACAGAGGAAAAGAGCAATTGTCTAGAAATGCACATATAGATGTATGTAGGAAGACAAGGCCTACGAGGCTGAGAGATGAGTCAGCCTGGCTTCTGCTTCATGGTCTAGCAACAGATGCTGTCAGAGGTCCTTGTCATGCCTAGTCAATGGACAGGCAACCAAAATGTCAAGGGATCAGAACTGAGAATGCAGCCTGGGTGCTGGGAGGGGGTTATATAAGGCTCTCTCCTTTGTGGAATAAGTGAGTCTGCTGCTTGTCTTTTACCTGACTCCTGATCATTGACACCACATAACAATTCTCACCCACTTCCCCAAGCGAGTTGTTAGGATCAGCCACAGACATAGATTTAAATACATAAAAGTCTCTATAAAAGTCTCTATAAAAGTCTCTATAAAAGTCTCTATAAAATATTGTATGGACTTTTAAACTGCTAGCAACAACAAACAAAAAACAAAGAACAAAATCATTCATTTAAGAAGCAAAGAAGACAAAATTAATTTCTGTTAAAATTTTTTTAAAGGCCAGCTAATTTCATCATCTTTCTAGATATTCTAGGAAGATCCAATGTTGTATCCGTGTTTGTGTCATAAATAGTAGCAAATAACATTCTGACTTATACTCAAATTTACTTACATATATTTTTTCTTTAATTGAGAAATTAAAGAGGTCACATACTGTTGACCTCTTACAACAATAATGATTTAATTTACAAAATAAACTTTAATGATGTTTATTGATGAAATTTCTTAGAGCTAATGGTGATTACTCACTGTTACCTGCATTTGGCTTAAGAGTTACAAAATAAAACCTAGCTACTAGATATTTAAAAACACAGAATAGTCCAACTCAATAGTGTTTACTAATAAAGAGATAGATGGGAGATTGGTATTATTAAATCTCTACCGTGTGTTTGATATCTTCTTAGGAAACTGTCTCAAACACTGTAGAGATTGGGTTCCAATAGTCTATTGTCAATGGACAAAATAGTGTTTCATCAATAGTCATTCATTTTTCTATCCTATTTGTTTTGTTTGTATTTTGCTTACACTAAATGTATTTAGCAGTTGCACTAGAGACCATATAACCTGAAAATATCTGTCTGACCCCTTACAGAAAGAGGTTGCCACCTTTGCTACAGTATATTTAGTATCATTACTTTAGATAAGAGAAAAAAATTAATCTCAAAACCAGTAATTATACTGTAAAAACTGTTGTGAATTAGAACAGACAAATGGAAGAGAGTGATTAAATTTTGCATACACTTGAGTTTTTTTCTGTAGTTTTCAAACAATAAGAATTTTCCCATTCAAAAAAAAAGCTGGGCGGTGGTGGTGCACGCCTTTAATCCCAGCACTCGGGAGGCAGAGGCAGCCAGATCTCTGAGTTCGAGGCCAGCCTGGTCTACTAGAGCTAGTTCCAGGACAGGCTCTAGAAACTACAGGGAAACACTGTCTCTAAAAACCAAAAAAAAAAAAAAGAATTTTTCTTTGCATTCAGATGTCACATGATCACTTTTTGCATGAAAACAAATACAGAAATAAAGATGTTAATTTTAAGATTTGTACAATTGTTCATCTTTTTGGGCCTGGGTTACCTCACTCAGGATGGTGTTTTCTATTTCCATCTATTTGCATGCAAAATTCAAGATGTCATTGTTTTTTACCGCCGAGTAGTACTCTAATATGTATATATTCCACACTTTCTAGAGAAGATATATAAGAAGGTGAATCCAAAGAAAAACATATAGTTATCCTCCTGGATATTGGAAGTAGACAAGATTGCCAGACAAAAAATGGGAACTTGGGGGTGGGGTGGGATGGGGGGATGGGGGGATGGGGAGAGAAAACTGTGAAGTGGAGGATGGGAGGAGCTTGGGGGAATAGGATGGTTGGGATATAAGAAGGGCGGATATGGGAACAAGGAATTATATATCTTAATTAAGGGAGCCATTCTAGGGTTGGCAGAGACTTGACTCTAGAGGGGTTCCCAGGTGTCCAGGAAGACACCCCGAGCTAGTTCCTTGGGCAGCTAAGGAGAGGGTGCCAGAAATGTCCAGACCCTATTGCCATACTCATGAATATCTTGCATATCACCATAGAACCTTCACCTGGCACTGGATGGAGAAAATGACAGAGCCCCACATAGGAGCACCGGACTGAGATCCCAAGGTCCCGATGAGGAGCAAAAGGAGGGAGATCATGAGCAAGGAAGTCAGGACCGTGAGGAGTGCGTTTACCCACTGAGACGGTGGGACAGATCTAACGGGAGACCACCAAGTCCAGTTGGAATGGGACTGATGGAACAGGGGACCAAACCGGACTCTCTGAATGTGGCTGACAGTGGAGGAGAAACCAAGGACAACGGCGATGAGCGTGAACTCTACAGCATGGACAGGCTCACCTTGAGCCTTGTCAGTTTGGTTGCTCACCTTCCTGGACTTAGGGGGAGCTGGGAGGACCTTGGACTTAACATAGTGAAGGGAACCCTGATGGCTCTTTGGCTTGGAGAGGGGCGGAGTGGGGTTATGGGTGGAAGGGTGGGGAGGGAAGGGGGAGGAGGAGGGAAGGAAATGGAAATTTTAATAAAAAAATGAGAAAAAAAAAGATTTGTACAATTGGGTTACACTTGACAGTTGAAAGATAGCATTCATTAATTTAGTCATGAAGATGCCTTAGTTCTTGAAATGTGAATAAACTCATCAGCTGGAAGGTTTGACAGCATGATTCCCTGAGCTTTCATTACATTTTATGTTGGTGAAGAGGACAACTTGCCCTTTACTTCTGATGCTTCTGTCCATGTGGACACAGAACTGAAGCAACACAGGCCACTTTGAACGTATTCTTTCTGTATCAAGTCGATGAGGAACAAATACAGGAGTCCAGCCCTCTCCTTTCTGTCTTTCCTCTTCTGTTGTCTACTGCTCTCCTTCTCCACACGTTACGATTCAGAGACAGTGGATTCTTAGGACTGGAGGGGTGCAGTTCCAAGTCCAGCACCAGGACACTAAAGTTTGTACCAATATAGATCATATTCACCATGCCAGAAATGAAGTTACATTTTAATCTATATTTTACTCTACATCTATTAATTTGTTTGAACTTCAAGTCAAGCATAGGGATATATTCATTAATTTTCCTAAAGTACCTCAATATTATATTATTTTCTCCAAGAGCTTTGAAAATTTGAATAATTCAGGATAAGTTCTTTGAGGAACAAAGATGTGATTCAGGACCTTGAACTTGAATGTGAATGTAAGCAATATTAGCCTTGGTGATTTATAAAGCACTAGAGCTTTAACTTAGATATAGACAATAGAACTTTGCCTGTTACAGAATCTGCATGTTAGTGACTGTTTTTGAAGAGGAAGATCAGTAATAAACTTGATTAAAAAATGAAGTACAGGGCTGGAGAGATGGCTCAGAGGTAAAGAGCATTGTCCTTCTTCCAAAGATCCTGAGTTCAATTCCCAGCAACCACACAGGGGCTCACAACCATCTGTAATGGGGTCTGGTGCCCTCTTCTGGCCTGCAGGCATACACACAGACAGAATATTGTAAACATAATAAATAAATAAATACACATTTTTTTAAAAAAATGAAGTGCAGATCTTAAGAAAGGCTCAGATCTTAGGACAGCCATGGGTTGACTGTAAAACTAGCCTGGGAACAGATTGTTTTTACCCGTGTAGCCTTGAATTTTTGTCCTTATGTTACCAATAAACTAGACTAAGACTAGATTCTATTATTAGGGAAAATAATTCAATGCATTGCCTCTAACTGTAAGACATTGCCTTTCTTGTGTATCAGAGTTAGTCTAGTTGAGAGGCTGGTAAACCTCTATTGTGAAGGTACATATAATAATTAGGTAAGGCCTCATGGCTCAGCTGGTGCAGTTTACAAATACTGAGTTCTACTGTTGCACTGTGAAATCGCTCATGTTCCACACATGAGTGAATGGCATGGTTGTGTTCCAATAACATTTTACAAAAACCAGTGTTGACTTTTATCTTAACTAATGCTAGAGAGCACAGGGTTTATTGTTATGAGTTTCATTTTGCTTTTATTTCCCAAAGTGTTCTTCTGGAGCCAATGGCATTTGCCCATACATGAGTTAAGGCCTCATGAAGAGGTTTTCAGTCAAGTTAGATTGTCTGGTTACATATTATCTCATTCATTTTCTGTGCTTCCACAAAATCCCTGTGACAGATGGATTAATTAGAACAAATTCCCAGGTAGTACTGTAAAACTGGGCATTGCACCAGAGAGGGTCTCATTTTATCACTAAAGATGAAGAAAGCATGATTGACAGGTGGCTATGTTTGCAAGAGATGAATATGATGGTTAGAGTTCTTGCTTTTTAACAACTCATACTTGTAGGGAAACACTCCTTCTATTGAGAAAGGCATTAATCATAGAGACCTCCCCATCTTTTAAGGTAATGCTGATCAATATAAATTTTGCTATTAATAAAAGGTAATACAATCCATAGACTTCATTCTTTACAAACCACATTCAAGTCATGACACATATTATGTATATTCCTGGAGACAAGGTTTTAAATCAGAAACATTTCGGTAAGATGTGATAGAAGCAGAAGTTGTGGTTCCAATCTGGAAATGCCTTCTTTTTGCAGAATGAATACCTGAAGGCAGATTATCAGAATCACAGACTCAAAAGGAAAATGAAACCAAGAGATTTTTAGTGTGGTGAATAGAAAAGAAATACTTCACTAAGCCTGACCACTGATGATCACACAGTTTTTATGCTTGCAAGCACAGCCATTGCTGATATGCATGCTATCCTCCATTAGAAACAAAGAATATATAGTTTCATTTACAATCAAGATGCAATGAATGGTAGTGGTGAAATGAAGTTTTTGCTGAGAATTATCTCGCAAAGCTCAAATTCAGTACTAGTATTTGGGTCACTTGGCTTTGAATGATGTTTAATCTGGCAGTAAAATTTTCATCATCTGTCTGCTGTCACTCTAATACCAGAACAATTAGGAACAGTTACTAAGAACTTTGGCAATGCTACAGATGGGTTTCCTTCATTTCTGAGACTATATCCTTGTCTAAAATAACTAATCTCAATGCCTAGAAACTACCTTGTTTCCTTTTGTTGTTGCTGTTTTTAAAGGGTGTGTGTGTGTGTGTGTGTGTGTGTGTGTGTGTGTGTGTGTGTGTATGAACAGGAGACCTTGGAAGTCAGAAGAGGGTAATGGATTCCCTGGAACTAGAGTTACGCAAGGTTGTGAGACTCAATGTGGGGGCTGGAAACAGAACTCAGGTCCTCTTCAAGAGCAGTAATGCTCTTAACCACTGACCCATCTCTCTAGTCCCTGTCTTGTTCCTTAAATTAGGTGGATGGGTGGTGCTTATTAGGGAATTTTCAAGAAAGTTCATTTGGTTTGAGGTGGACTTAGCTGTAGCCTCTCAAGGGTCATAGCACAGCCTAGCATCAGAAATGCCTACTTAGATCCAAGCAGCAGAGAAAGATGAAGACGTTTGAAGTTTGGAATTTAGTTTCTGTGAAATTAGCCCACAAGGTTAATATTTGATTATAATCTTGAATTATTTTTGTGATGCTCAGTGTTGTCAACCTGACAGAACCTAGAACCACCCTGGAATGTTTGTGGAGGATTATAATAATTGCACTGTTACTTGAGATGAGACAATCCCCACAACCTCTGTTGTGAGTGATACTGTTCCCTAACTGAACTGTAGACCCCTCTCCTCACTGAAGGTGGTATTGTCTGGGGACCAGATCCTGGACTCCATAAATGGAGACATGGAATTAAGCAACTGCATACTTTCATCATTCTGCTTCAAGTTGAAGCCTTACCTTTCCCATCATGATGGACTTTGAGCTAAATGAACTCTTTCCCTTAAATTAATTCCCTTTATCAGAGTATTTTGTCATAGCAAGAAAAAACACACAACCAACTCAAACAAACAAAACCTTGAATTTTGCATTTGGTTATAATGAGCTTGAGTTATTAATGTACTTTAATTTTTGTACTTTCATTTTCCTGTCTACCTGATAATGACACAGATATTATATTAATGTGTGTGTGATTTATTCCTATCTTCTTACTGTTGGACTATATGATAAGTTTCATCATGGTCCCATCTAGTCCCCTGATGGGTTGAAAATGTGAATATAACAAAGACACTCTTCATTTCTGCTACCTTTTTCTTCACATGAATAATACACCCTATTTATAATTCTTTTGCTTTCTCCGAATTAAACTGACCTGTAGGTCATTGAAGAAAACTGAACAACTCAAGTTTCAAGTCCAATCTCTTTCTTTTCCCTTAGGTATGCACTGCCTATGTGTATTCTCCTCAGCAACTCTATAATGTAAGCATTAGTGTCAATATGCATCCTGTGTTAGAGCTGTTCCAATTCTGTGCTACCCAAGCCTCAGCAATAAGATTGCTGAAGCATAATATGAGGTGGAAACCCTTGCTATTAAAATAGTATGAGTGTGAGAAAGGCTATGGTTGTGTGTTAAGACCTCTGCAGAACTGAAATGTGGGGACTTGTCATAAGAAGGAAATACTGAGTTTTCCTTAGAATAACTGGAAATTAATGTGTGGTAAAAACTTCAGTATTGCCAACAGAAAAGTAGAGAGAAGTCAGGGTATGATTTAGGATTATGAGCATAGTGATAGTGAAACCTCTGAGACAGAGGAGAAATAGTTTAACCAAGAGACCAAGAAAACTATTGAGAATACCCACAGAACTATCCACAGGTGAGGAATCAGAAGAAAAAAGCATTCATGAAGCAGTGCTAGAATGTTCCACAACAACAAGGTGGTAATGTTACAAAGAATGTTGCTAGGAGGCCTCAAAGGTGTTAGATGCTATGGAATCATTAGAGAGAAAGAATTGAAAACCTTGGATTCACCAGTTATGTGGAGAATGTCTGAGAGAGGTTTTTATTTGTTTGTTTGTTTTTCAAAGAAATGCCTTCCCACTAACTTTCTCATTCAAACTAGAAAATGGTAGAGGTTACCTGAAGAGAGAGGGAATGGAACCTGGGAGAGTCTCCTAAAGTGGGTGGGAGTCTTAGCCAGCACTTCTGCCTCTGTTACACTTCAGAGCAACACGTAGCAAAGCAGAACTTTCCATGTCAGTTGCACTCACTCTACATTTCTAGATTCTAGAGTTCACTGAAGTCTTTCACACAGTTATTCAGTGCAGACATGCAAAGTGAAAATCTCAGAACAGATGTCAGCTATCAGTGTATGGTCAATTGTACAGCTAAAGAGCCTCTGAATTCTTTTGTTGTCTAAAAGCATCTGTTTTGTCTATGCAAAATTACCTGTTAAGGTTTGTAGTGGTCAGGCATCTGTTACTGTAACAAAATACATGAGCTTAAAAGTAGAACCATTATTTTGGTTTGTTGTTACAGAGTTTCAATCTGTGGTTGTGGCTCTGAGATAGAGTAAGGCAGAACATCAAAACAAAAAGAAACTGTGAAATAAAGCTGCTTTCCTGGTGGTGGAAAGGAAACAGAGACTAAAGTGAAGGGTTGGTGATAAAACTCTTCCTTTAGGGTCACAGCCCTTTCTTTCCAAATTAATTTACTTTCTATAATTTTCATCACTGAACAATAGCTTATGGAGTGATGAATGCATTAACAGATTACTCCTCTGATTATGTCAGACTGGTCAAGTGGTCCCATGTCTACACACTGCTGCATTGGGACCAAGTTTTCAACATGACTTTAGCTCTAGATATGCTATTACTATCTACAAGGCAACATTCTCCTAAGTTCCACAAGAAGATTCTCTTGAGCACTGTTCTTCTTTTTCCAAAGCGCTAGCTGTCACCATTTTTTTTTTTTTAATATGTCCGGATCATGCCTACGGTGGCAATGGTATCTATGCGCTTATATTCTCAGAAGTGTTCTTTTTGGATGATAAATTATAACATCACTCTACTACTTCCTCTTATATGTTCCCTATGTTATGTTTTAATGCACAATCTATTTATCTCATTGTTCTGAGAAATACAATTGTCATTGTGGATATGCTCAGTGAGAATAAAATAAATAATATTAAACCATATATGTGTTCATGGGCTTTGAAGCTGAGTAGAAATCACTACTCATGATAGATGTAAAAATGTTGGTAATTAAGAATTAAAAGATGTGGTAAAGAGAGGATCATGAAAAAACAAGCAGAAAGAATGTAACTGCAATGAAAGGTAATCCTTATTATGGGTTATATTTTACGGGTCATTTATGAAAAGATTTGGCACTGTAGATGGCTCAGAGGTTGTTTTTGCTTCTTTCTTTCTTTCTTTCTTTCTTTCTTTCTTTCTTTCTTTCTTTTTTTCTTTCTTCCTTTCTATTTTCCCCCCAGAGGACCTTGGTTTGACTCCCAGCACTCACAAGAGACTAACAACAATTCACAAGAATTTGACACCCTCTTCTAGCACATTTCACATAAGACATACACATACACACACATGCACTCACACAAATGAAAACAAATATAAATCCTTTGTTAACAATGTAATCATTTATTATTGGCATAACACACCCACTTATTATGACCTATTCAAATGCAAAAGCAGTCTGTGACTATTGACAACAGGGTCTTAGCTGGACTTGTAGCTCATAACTGTAACTCAACCTATTTTCTTAAATACTTTCTCCAGAATGTCAATATAAGCATCTCTTTATTTACCACATCTAGCTGATGCATGGTTTGTGAGGCAGCAGTAAGGTCTCTCAGCTTTTCTTTGTCTATTCAAGTTTAGCTTTTCTTATACAAGTACCACTCCACTCATTATCATGATTACTGTTCCTACTGACCACAAATTGCCTGGACTGTAGGAACTGACAGCCAGTTAGCCATCTAACTGTGTGAAATGCAACATTTTCAGAAGCCTCTTAGCCACCAGTCTGTTCTTAAAGGTCTGATTTTCTGAGAAAAGGGCCCAGGAATCTGTGCTATAGAAATTCTTTGGGTTGTTCTCATGTGCAAAGTCTGAAACCTGCACTGAGTGCTGGAACTCTCCACTGTTAACATTTTCTTATGTGCCTCTCCAGGTCAGGTATGCTTCTCCATGTAACTCAATGCTGTTAAGCACAGCAACCGGGTTTAGAGTATCATCTTGTTACCCTGCATGAGGTCTTTGACACAGGTCACACATAGTCTATCCCTTCCTGCCTCCCTCCCTCCTCCAATCTTCCCCTCCATTCCTCCCTTTCTTCTTCCTTCCCCTTTTTCTTTTTTCCTTGACTTCAGCTCTGTTTCTGGTTTGATTTTTTTAAATAACTCACAGATCATTCTTTCTTCTTCCTCCCCATTGCTCATTTCTCTATTGTTTTCAGACATACAGCTCTGAACCAAATCTAAGGCATAGCCTTGGTCATCTGTTTTGCCTTGAACATTACTCTCTACATTATTATCTCACTAGATGGTCCAGCTTTAAATACTGTTTATACTGGCAAGTTTTTAATTTTTTCCGTTTTATAAATATAAGATGCAAATTTGGGAAACACGGGGCAATACAGAGAATGTAAACACAAATCAGCAAAAAAAAGAGAAACACACTTATGTATGTAGAGTTTTGCACTTACTGCATTTATTTGTTTTATGATAAAATTCCTTTTGCTCCTTTCACATCTGGGACAGTGTTCTACCAGACTGCTGAGGAATTTCACTCTAGGCTTGAGTACATTTAAGATTGTTTGTAACAGGATCCCAGCTTTCTTTGTTTTACCGCTTTGCTGGATCACACTTATGCTGACCCTAAGTTTAAATTGGAAATATACTGGATAGTTGGTACAACGCCAACCTTTCAAGTCAGTGATATCATTACAAAGGAAAGTAGGAACAGATTTTTAATGCTTTTGTAAAATAGGAGATCTAAAAAGACAAAAGGTCTGCAGCAAGAGATAAACAAAGGGCCCAAGTTAGCTTCTGTAATAAAACGTTATTTATAGTATCTCAGAAACCAGGAAGAGGTTAACCAAAATTCTATTGGTTATTCTATGTTCTTTTCTAAAAGAAGTATATGTACTACAAGATAAAGACCGTGGAATAACTCAAACCCATGGCAGACGCTGTATGTATGTGTCACTTTAGTTGTGACTTTTCAAGCATGTTAAAACTCCAGAACTTTTGCTGAAGGGCTGCAGAGAGGCTGGGTGACTAGCTACACATAGCATGTGTTCTGAAACACTGATGAGGCATGTAATGACTGTCAACAAGCCAGAGCTGACAGAACTCTCACAGTCCCTAAGCCAACATTGTTCAAGGCCTTTCTTCCTAAGATCCTCTGCCTAAGTTTTTTCTCCTTTTGCCATGCTGATTTACATAAATTCTCTTCTAATAAAAACATGAAAAAGGAGTTAAATAGTACAGAGCTTAAGGTCTTGTTCTGCATACCCACATGCATGTTAAACATCTTCTGTGGGGTTTAGTGACTTGATTCAATGAAGTAATAAAACTGTAAATGAAAATTATCTAAAGAAAAACAAATGGAAAATGTAAATTACAAATGGCAGAACACTTAAGTATTATTAGATATTATCTGAATTATAATTCAAATTGGGAACATTTATGGAAATAAAAGACTGGGCCACAGTTAACTGTTTATCACCTGTAATTACTGACTAAAAGCTAGGCTTAAGCTCATCACTAAGTGCACCATAGCCTTCAGGGTTAATTGAATGCTATGTTGTGAGAGAAGCATGTCTGGTTATTAGTTAGATGATCCATATGCTGATCCATAGCCTACCACTAAAATTGCAATGGTTTGGAAAATGAGAAAAACTTAAAATATGAAATAATATATTAATATATTAAATTATATTAAATATATTAATATTAAATATATTAAAATTACATGTACTGTTGCTCATTATTAATCCACAAAATCTCAAAAAGCCTTCACCAAAGTCTCCTCAGAATTATTTTTCTAGAACTTTTCGCCTCAGTATGAAAGAATGACTAGAGAAACTCCCAGACTTTTCTTTCTCTTGTTATCAACTACAGAAGTTCAAACATTCTCATGGTGTTTTTTCTCTGATTCAATCTTTAAAATCATTTTTCAAAATTAACATTTAAAAGAATCTGAAACAACATCAGCTCAAGATCAACTTTTTCTCTTCCATTAACTGGTGATTATTATAGTTAGCAGCTCAGACTGGGAGTTTCATGTTGCCCACGCTGAAGTCATTAAGCAGCGGTAACAATCCCCTGCTGACAGAGAGAATACACTCCCTCCTTTCTCTTATTCAGCAATCACAACTTGGCAGGCTATACATGAAAGCATTTTAGAAACTGGTTTTTTTTTTTTAATGTCTTTTATACATACTTTAAAATCGCATGTGAAAGGAACCATGGCCTGCTAAGTAATTACCACTCTTCATGCAGTAAAGTCTCCATTCCATGCAGCACATCCTGTAGGAGCAAGAGGTGGTAGCTGGAAGCCACTGTGGTAGCAGCTTGGGCAGCTTCCAATTCCTTGTACCTGACCCACCCAAATCTGTCAGGCCACTTGATACTGCTCCAAAGTTCCTTGACTGCTTGAAATTAGATACATTTTCTTTAAAGTAATGGTGTCAATACATAGGTTCTTTGATAATTTTCAGGTGAATGCAACTTATTTGGTTTATGACTGCCTTTCACTTTTCCCCTCCATGTCTTCCTGTAAAGTACCCCAGCTTCATATCTTTCTCCTTTTCTTTTTTATAACCCACTGAATACAGTTAATACTGCCTGTATGCCTAGGAATGTAGGACTACCCACTAGCAAATGGGCAGCCCAGCATTAGGCATTTCTACCTTTTATGTACATGTTTACTTCTTCTGAGATAACTTGCAGCTAAGCTTATTTGCTAATCCATGCTTGTCGCTCGGTGTGTGATCACAATGAGTCTGCAGGTTTCTCTTAGGAGATATCCATGTTTTTTGAGGGTGCTTTTAATTCTATTTCTCTATATCATTCATTCATCCTATACACAGTCCAGAAAATATTGTACTTAAACACTTCCCCTTTATAATAAATGAACACATGACAAATTGTGAAGCAATGTAAGAAAGGTAGGCCTGGCTGTCATCTTCAAAACATATAGATTAATGAGATGATCTAGACCCACAGAATCTGCCTAAAGTTCTGTTCCTCCAACTCTGTCTACCCCAAAGTCTTGAAACCTGCCCACAGACCTCTCTCTAACTTAGCTCATGTTAGGGAGGTGGACTCCACCCTTCATAGAAGTACCAGTGAGCTGCTGAGGAACCACACAAGTCAGCCTTCCTCCTCACTTAGTGCTTAGCTCATAGGCCTTTCCTAGCAGTCATTTCTCCAAGCCCTTATCCCTTGTTGTTGAACAGTTATTTTCCCTGGGTCTTGTTACTGTTTACTCTACTGGATGTTCACCTTGACAACTCTGTTCCTAATACCTATCTTCATGTCTGCCTTCTATCAGGAATCACTGAAGTTGAATGTCTTTCCTAACACCATCTACCTGACTAACAGAACTCAGAAATCACTGCATGTCACTCAGCCTGTTGCCAGATTGTTATGGATACAGAATACCCTGGTGTCTTCTCTAACTGACTACAGCAAGATAGTCCCTATTTCCTGTTGAAAACTTTCTGTTCTTAAAATGTTGCTTGCTTAAATAAAAGTTTTCATGTTACCTATGGCTGATGTCTCACTAAATGTCTAACTTCAAACCTTGTCACCTTATGTTTTCCGTATTTGCTGTGTACTTCTTCAGAACTGAGCCTCCAAAATCCATGGGATGCTTAAGCTTTTGACATTCAATCTGAGCTTGGGGGGGAGGAAAAGAAAGCTTATTTTGTTGTTAATACGTTTTAAAAAGTACACAAAAAATATTTATTTCATGAGATGTTTTCAAGGAGTCCGGGACTAACTCCTTGGCATGTTCTGACTTACTCTTCCCAGGAAATTACAATTTAGTTGATAACTATACAAAAGGCTTGAAAAATCCAATTACCAGTGGGTTCCTTTACACAGCTAGTGTCTTGGACTTTGTGTTCACCCGTACACACGGAGAGCCCTTACAGACCTGACAACATACACTTTCAAACTCCCATTTGAGTGATCTATCTAAAATAGAGGGCTGGATGATGGAAGAAATCCACATCCTGATACCATCTAACTGCAGACATACTATCCAATGCATATACACTATTCCATTAGTCGCAAGAGCAAGCACGACATAGCATAAGACCACTACACAATGGTGTAAATATCATGTAGAGATTGTTAGGCATCACTGTGTATTAGCTGGAAATAAAGTCTGTAATAAGCAAAGTAAGCAGACAATAAACAAGAAACAAACCAAAAATTGTTTCTTAGGTTGCCCTGAATCCTCTGGGGTTGACTGCTGTAACAAAATTCCACAAAAATACGACACAGAAGTGAACTAGAACCAGCAGCACTTAGACAGCTGCCCATTCATCAGTGGCCACTGGATTTGTATCTTTTTTTTTTAATTTGGCTCTTGAATCCATAATAATCTCAGTGATGATGTTGGACAGGAAAGTACTGGATGGATCCCCAAACCCAGAGGAATCTCCAATTATTTGTTATTTTTCCAAACATTACTCCAGGCAGGCTGAGGGAAAAGTGAAAAGTCACTGAGGGACAGGCAATACTTGCCTGGCTGTTGAGACCATCAGTGGTTCTTGCTACACTGGGTTGTTATATATTGCTGCTGAGACAGACATCACCTTTTGGAATGTTTATGTGTTTCCTAGAGGCCGTTCATTTTCCTACAGTTTTATTTGAGACTTTATTTTATCCCTGAAATGACTCTCTGTACAATGATTATTCTAAGATCAAACATATATTTAACATAATATATATTATATACAATATATAAGTATATATAATATATATAATTGGTAACAGTAGCAAAGACAGTCTTCTTAATGTGACTTTGAATTACACTTTAAGTATATTTAATCTAATCAAGAAACCATTGTTTAATTCTCTCTATCCCTCCCTCCCTCTCTCTCTCTCTCTCTCTCTCTCTCTCTCTCTCCCTTCCTCCCTCCCTTCCTCCTCCTCTCCTTCCCTCCTCCTCTCCCTCCCTCCCTCTGCCTCATCAAGATTAAAACTCAAAAATTTTCTTTTCCTAACAAATGAAGAAGTCAAGGCACAGAGGGAAGACAGCAAACAATCATAAACACCTATGGTCTTCTGATAATTTTATGCTATTCTTCCGTACCTGTTACAGATCATGAACTTGACCTTTATCCCCTAGCTTAAATTCCAGAAATGGCCTGAGGTAAAACATAGGAGATCTGGAGAAAAGCTCTTTTGAGCATGGAGAAGCTACAGGAGAACAAGTCTAAGATCTGAGAGAACACATAGCTTTGGTTTTTCACAAACAGAAAACCACCAAACACCATAATTTCCATCACTCAAGTGGATTCACCAATATCTTTCCTCTGCATCTCTGGTGGTTTATCCTCCCATATTTAAACTTTGGATGTTGGTGTTTGTCGCTGCTTTGTCCTGGGCTGTGAGCTCTTCTTTCTAGCTCTCTTCCTAAGTCCTCTCACTTTTTTTCTTGTTGATGGAAGTTCCTTCTGTATCCTACCCACACTCAGTCTTTTATTTCCAGGCTGAATTGCCTGAGATTTTCTTTGTTCTCAACACAACAATCAACAGAGATGTGCTTGTCCCTAAGCTAGCCTTCTCTATAAGTGACATCAGAGCTTCACAAATTAAATATACAGCAAATTATCCTCAGATTCTTTTTCTTCATGGGTACATACAGACTATCACAAAGTTCTGTCATTTATACCTCCAAAAAATGGATTACAACCCTGCCAATTTTCTTCCATTTCATTCTTCACTGCTCCACCCAGGCAGTGACATGTTCCTTCATTGCTTTTTATACTTTCCTTTTATGTTCATAGGTTAATTCTTCACAAGCTGCCAGAATTCTCTGCTAAAGTTGATATTATCTGGTGAATAGTCATGGTATACAGGGCATGTAAGGAAGAATGTCTTTGGATCTTGTGAGTCAATGGATTGTAGACTGCCCTGAGGAAACTAAAAAAAATTTACAGAAAGGAGATGTTGGCAGAGGCAGAATGCTTACAGTTGAGATTGTGGAGTGAGTGACTGTGAACTAGGAAAGGGGAGATTTCTACTATTATTACAGATCATCCGTGCTAAGGATGAAGGCATCTGGGTGTTGAGTCCCTTCCCTCAGGAAAAAATAATTTTCTCAAAGGTCAGCCTCTATGTCTTTTGCCTCATAGTTTTCTCTAAATTGTCAGAGTAGCACAGGCAAAGTGTGTGTGTGGGGGGGGGGGGGGGGGGGGGGTAAGCGTTTTTTCCTTTCCTCAGTTCCTAAAACTATAATGAACCAAGTATCCTCCAGCATGTTTGTGATTCTCATGGGACAAGGACCCCACCTCCCAGAAGGACCAGTTTCACCCCGCCGGACTGGAAGACTACATTTCCCAGGAACACTGCAACAGACAACCATGCCTGCACGAACCCCTTTATATATCAACGTTTCTCCACCCCCCCCCCCCGCTCCCTTTTTTTCCTCCCTCTGCCCACCCTCCCCCCCCCGCACTGTGGAGCACTCCCTTCCCTTAATAAACAACCCTCCCACGCACGTGATCCCACGTCCTGGGCCTTCTTCCTCTGACTCCGTGGTAGACACAAGCCAGAAAGAAACACAACATTGGTGCCAAAACTGACGGCTGCATCTCCCGGATTTCGGGACTGGAGCTCCGGGCTAGGCTCCAACCTGGATCCTCCAAACCGTGCTGGGACCAGTTGAGAACCTGGACATCTGAGGACCTGAGGACCAAAGACCCTACGGACTGTGGTCACGTGCTCAACATCTGCCTGTACACGGCTCCGCGACCAACATAGGCTTACTCGTGAGTTTTCCCCTTCCAGCTGGCCAAACGACCCTGGCCAACACACTAGTTGTCGCTGAGCACTCGGCAGCTTGTTGGTTGTTCCTAGGGTCGGGGGGGACTCCTCTGGTCCCCTTCGCCAGTGTTCAATCTGGCTTGCGTTCCTGGCTTGGCCAGTGCCTGAGACGGCGAAAGCCTCTCACTCCGCCCGCGTCCGAGGGCCCGGGGTCCTTGGTTCTCTCTCTCTTTTCTTCCTTCTATGTCTCTGTCTCTTCACGTGGCCACTACGGTGTGGCCTTCCCATCCCGGGGATGGCTGCAGCCGCTGCAGTGCGGCTTGGCCTTTGCTGCATTCCTCCTGTCTGAGGTACGGTCCTCGTTGTTGACTTGAGGATTCAGCCAGGCTACCTAACATTCCACGCATAGGGCCGGGACGCCGGGCCATGTGTCTTGAATGTTCATGCCATCTGCACGCATTTCGCCTAACGGGGTACGGCCCTTGTAAGGCTTGAAGTGCCACAGTTTTATTTGCAGGTGTGTTCAAGGCCTTAGCTATGGGAACCAAGCCGTCCAAACCAATTCCTCCCTCATCCCCACTGGGGCAGCTTTTAGAAACACTCAAGCCCCACACTCTAATGCCAAGCATTCGCCAAACAAAGCTGATACGCCTATGCTCAAAAAAATGGCCCACGTATTCCTTAGAGGGAAATTGCAAATGGCCGCCTAACGGCACCTGCGACCCCGATATTCTACAGGAGTTAGCCAACCACTGCTACTGTACAGGCAAATGCAAGGAGCTAATATACATCTGTGCTTTCTTTTACCTAGCTCTTAAGACTGATCCTTCCGTCCTTTCTCGTTCGTCTGCCCACATGTTCCTAGCTATGCCACCTACTGCTAATCTGAAACCAGTTACTCCTGCCATGGATCCAGCCGACAAGCCTCTACCTCCCTGGCCCAGGAGAACAGCCTCCTTCCCCTCTGCTCAGGCAGACGACACTCCACCTAAACTTCCTCCTAAGGTCTCTTTCAGGTCTAGGGAACAACTGCCTGAGGCTACACCCCATAAGCTCAAGTATAAAAAAACTTCACCTGACCTTTCTCCCTCCAGGTCCAGACGTAACAAAACCCCACCTAAACATTCTTCTCCCCGCCCCTCCTCTCCCAGCAGGTCCTCATCTGGTTCCGCCAGCTCTGCCTCATCCTCCTCCTCCCCTCCCCCTTTTCACTGCAGGTCCCCGTCTTGTTCTCAGCCAAGGTCATGCAGGCCTTCAGATGCCTCATCTTTCCCATCGCTCGCCCACCCTACTCTGCCTCCTAGGTCTTCTAGGGCCCCGCGGCGCTCCACCCATTCTCGCCCTCTAGCACCTTCCTTCACTCCTCCGCTCACACGTTCGCGGGTGGTCACAGGGCCGGAACCTGATCCGGATCAAATTGAGCCTGTGGCCATCCTGCCGCTGCAAGAGGTGGCTGCTGCAGACAGTCTGATTAAAGTACACGTTCCGTTTTCATTGTCTGAGCTTTCTCACATAGCTAATCTGCTAGACTCCTATACGTCTAATCCTACCACTTTCATTAAGGAATTCCAGTATATCACGCAGTGCTATAACCTGACATTCCATGACGTTTACATGATATTAGCTAATAATCTGCTTCCTGAGGAACACAGGCGGGTTTGGGAGCAGGCAAGGCAATACGCGGATGAGGTTCACCAAACACTGGCCTCCCACCCCCTTGGGGCAGAGGCGTTCCAAGAACAGGACCCCCACTGGGATTATAACAGCCCAGGGGGTTTCCTAGCCAGAGACCAATTTCTGACTTGTCTCATGACAGGCCTACGTAAGGCTGCCCTCAAACCGGTAAATTATTCTAAACTCTCAGAGGTCATTCAGGATACGAAGGAAAATCCTTCTACATTTCTGGACCGTCTCACAAAGGCCCTGTTGCAGTTCACAAACCTGGACCCAGAAAGTACTGAGGACAGGAACATACTAATGACTCATTTTTTTAATCAGTGCTACCCAGATATCAAAGCCAAACTCAAGTGTTTGGAGAACGGCCCTTTACCCCACAGGCAGAAGTCCTGGAGGTAGCCTTTAAGGTGTACCACTCAAAGAATGACAAGGCCCGCAATCACTGGCACTTGGTAATTGCAGCTGCTCAACTGACCGACATGATGGGCTATTCATCCCACCCCAACCTGGCACCACCCCCGCCTCCCAGAGGGTGTGATCCACTGGGTCCGTGTTTCAAATGTGGTAAGATGGGTCACTGGGACCGAGCATGCCCCAATCCCCAACGCAATCCCAAGGGACCTTGCCCAAGGTGTCAGAAGGAAGGTCACTGGTCTGTAGATTGTCCTCGTGTGCTCGGTGATACAGAGACATTAAACACAGAGAATGCCCAAGTGGACCTCTTGGGCTTGGCCTTGGATGACTGAAGGTGCCCGAGCTCCACCCTGACTGCCACGGTCATCTGCAGCCAGGAGCCACAGGTACTTCTCACTGTATCGGAAAGGCTCATCTCATTCCTTTTGGATACTGGAGCTACGTATTTGGTTCTGAGAGAATTCTGGGGGCCAACCTCTCCTTCAAATTCCCCTATTGTCAGGGTAGGGGGACAGCCCTATTTGCCTCAGTGGACTCTGCCACTCAATTGCGTGTTTAGAGGTATTTTTCTCACTCATTCATTTTTAGTCATGCCAACCTGCCCCGCGCCCTTAATGGGAAGAGATCTTTTAGCTAAACTGTGAGTCTCCATTTCTTTCACTCCCTCCACCCACTTTGTTCCAGATTCGTCGACGACACAGTTGCTGCTCCTCCTGGCCCCCCAGCCTTCTGACACTAATGCCTCTTTTCCTCTTCCAGCCTCCCTAGTGGATCCTCTGGTATGGGACACTCAAAATCCTGCTGTTGCTAAACACCATTCCCCTGTGGTCATTCAATTACAGGACCCCACCAGATATATTACTCAAGCTCAGTACCCTCTCTCTTCCCAGAGCCATAGAGGACTTAAACCTATTATCTCTGACCTTTTGAGGAAAAGACTGCTCCATACCACCTCCTCCCCCTTTAACACCCTATACTGGCTGTTAAGAAACCTAATGGGACTTATTGCTTGGTCCAGGATCTCCGGCTTATTAACTCAGCTGTTGTTCCTCTTCACCCAATTGTTGCTAACCCCTTCACACTTTTATCCAATATTCCTCCAGGAACCTCCCACTTTTCAGTTCTAGACCTTAAGGATGCCTTTTTCTCCATTCCCCTTAGCCCTCAATCTCAAAACATCTTTGCCTTCACCTGGACTGACACGAACACTAATTTCTCTAAGCAGCTCACCTGGTCTGTCCTTCCCCAGCGATTCCGGGACAGCCCACACCTCTTTGGCCAGGCTTTGGCCTCTGATCTGCTTTCACTGTCCCTCCATATGTAGATGACATTCTCCTATGCAGCCCGTCTTTGGAGATCAGCAAGACAGACACCGCCGCCCTATTAAATTTCCTATCCAAAAGGGGCTATAGAGTCTCATCCTCTAAGGCCCAGCTGTCCACTACTGAGGTAATGTATCTGGGTTTAACCATAACCCCAACCCAAAAGGCTATTACTCTAGACAGAAAAAAACTAATTCAATCTCTTACAGTTCCTTCGACCAAAGAGGAGGTCTTATCGTTCCTGGGAGTGGCCAGTTTCCTGCGTTCCTGGATCCCTTCCTTTTCTCTCCTAGTCCGTCCTCTATACAAAGCATCTCTGGGCTCCCTGCGTAAGCCCCTCCTCCATTCAATCACCAAACCCTTCCAGAGACTCCAACGAGCTCTCATTCAAGCCCCAGTTCTTCATCTTCCGGATTTAACTCGTCCCTTTTCTCTTTATATAGCAGAGAAGGAGGGATACGCCCTCGGGGTCTTAGGACATCAACTGGGACCTTCTTTTGCGCCTGTAGCATACCTGTCAAAGAAGATGGACCTCACCACTCGGGGCTGGGCACCCTGCATATGTGCACTGGCGGCTGCTGAACTTCTGATTCGTGAGTCAAAGAAATTGACCTTTGGAGCGCCTACCACAGTCTTCTCTCATCATAACTTGTCCAATCTCCTAACTTACAAAGGCTTACAAACCCTACCCCCTTCTCGAGTTCTTTCCCTAGAGGTGACGCTGGTGGAAGATGCCAGTCTCACGTTTCAATGCTGCCCACCTCTTAATATTTCAAACCTTCTACCTCTACCTAAGGCTGATGACTCCCCATCCCACTCCTGCTTTGAAATCCTAGAGGATCTACTACCTCATCCCTCACATATACAGGAGGGCAAACTGTCCTAGGCCACTTACACCTGGTACACAGATGGCAGCTCCTTTTTATGTGATGGGACTCGTAAAGCAGGTTATGCCATAGTATCAGATACAGAGATAATTAAAGCAAAGGCACTCCCTGCTCATACTACCAACCAGCAGGCTGAACTAATAGCTCTCACCCGTGCCTTTCAGCTAGTGGAAGGAAGATTTTTAAATGTTTACACAGACTCTAAATATACATTTCATATCCTCTTATCCCATGCAGCTATCAGGAAGGAGCACGAGCTTCTTATGACAAAAGGTGGGTCCATAACTAACTCAGGTCATATCATGGACTTATTAAAAGCCTCTCATCTCCCTAAAGCTATAGGAATTATTCACTGCCGGTCTCATCAGTCCGACAGTTCTATTGTTTCCAAGGGAAATAATTGGGCTGACAGGGCAGCTAAGACAGCAGCACTTCAGAGCCCAGATCTACCTCAGTCTCCCCAGGGAGTCCTTAGAGTACAGCCCACACTCTCACAGACACCTGACACCCAACAGATCCTGTCCTACCTACACCGGCTCTTTCATCCTAATAACAAAGCTCTACTTCATTTTGTTAAGGTTCATCTCCAACCCACTCCTGAGGATATAAGGTTTCTAAAGGCCATTACTACCTCCTGTCAGATCTGTCAAAAGTCAGATACTGAGACTAAATACTGTAGCTTCCCTTTTCCTACCCATCTGGCTAGGGGCTCTCTCCCAGGAACTGACTGGCAGCTGGATTTTACTCATATGCCTACAGTCAAAAGAGTTAAATATCTTCTGATTTTGGTGGATACAATGTCCGGGTGGGTTGAAGCCTTCCCCACTACTAACAAGAGAGCCCAGACAGTCTCCGATATTCTTCTCCGAGAAATCATTCCCCGGTTTGGGATTCCAACCTCTCTCCAATCAGACAACGGTCCTGAATTCACCTCCCAGATTTCTCAAAACCTGTCCAAGGCTCTCAACATTCCTTGGCATTTTCATATCCCGTACCATCCTCAGTCTTCAGGTAAGGTAGAGTGCGCCAACTGCTCTTTAAAGGCCACCCTTCTTAAGTTGTCACAGGAACTTCACCTCGACTGGTTAAAGCTCTTACCTTTGGCCCTTCTTAGACTCAGGGCCTACCAAAGAGCCCGCTGTTTATTTCACCCCTTGAACTCATGTATGGACGGCCTGTTCTAACCCCTGGCCTTCCACCTAAAACCTCCCCTCTACCTGATCACCTGCTCACGCCAGTACTAACCCACTTATGCTCACTACTGTGGGATTTCACTGATCACTCATTACCTCAACCATGTGCTAATCCATGTCCACCACCGATTAAGATTGGAGATCAGGTACTATTTTCTCCCCCAGGTCAATGCCACCACCCCTTTCCCCTAAATGGCAGGGTCCCCTCAGAGTAATTCTTCTAACTCCCACAGCTGCCAAGCTTGAAGGACTTCCTCACTGGATTCACCTGTCACACCTTAAACCGTTTACTCCTCCAGCTCAAGAAGATTCCTCGTTCACAGTAACTCAGACAGGACCTTGCTCTCTCAAGTTCCAGAGGACACCAACTTCAGTCCAAGGAGAATAACGGTTCCATCTACACTTAACTCTTTCTTATACTAACATACCCTCTCCCTTCTCCTTTTCCTATGTATGACCTCTCCAAATACTTCCAATGTCACACTTAAATTCTAAATAACTACTCAGTTGTCGTTACAGGAATCATCAACGCCCACAGAGACAAGGGATTCAGGTGGTAAATGAGGTCAGAAATTTATTTCTCTTTTAAGACATTTTCTTTAAGTTCTAGGAAGCCAGCTTAACCCACCTGAACGGTCTGGCCAGCTTAACCCAGCTGAATGGACAGGACACGAACAAAATAAGTATTCAAATGGAATAAGTATCATTTAAATTTTATCACTCTTGGCATCAAAAAACCCTAAAGCCTCCCACTACCTCAAACCCTGAAGCGCCCACCTCATATTCCCCCCCCCCTTAATTTTTCCTTTTCTAATGCGATTCTTGTTTTCCAGCACCTAACGACAACCCAGTTCCTCAAGACACCAATGGATACGGTTTCAGTCAGACACCCTAGGATGTCAGCGAAGAAGACATCATTACCAGGACACACCAGAGCCATCCCAGGACGTCAGCGAATGGAGCACAGACTACCAGGACATCCCAGGACATCAGCGAACAGGACATCATTACCAGGACACATCAGAGCCATCCCAGGACGTCAGAGAATGGGACCAGGACATCGGACACACCCCCCCCAAAAAAATCCTTCGACACCCCTAAAGAATCCCTAGACATCCACAAAGTCAGCAGGAAGCAGTTATGAGAGACCGGGCTACGCCCCCATTCCCTACCCACTAAGACCCCCCAAACTTTTTTTTAGTAAACCAAAAAGGGTGGAGATGTGATTCTCATGGGACAAGGACCACACCTTCTAGAAGGCCTCTGTGAGCAGAAGGCCCCCCATGCGCAAGCGCAGATCTCAGTTTCACCCCACTGGACCAGAAAACTACATTTCCCAGGAACACCACGCCTGTACAAGCCCTCTTTAAAAGTTAAAAACCCTGCCATGTGCTCTCTCTTTCTTTCTCTCTCTCTCTCTTCCTCCCTCCGCCCACCCCCTCCGCACTGTGGAGCACTTCCTTCCCTTAATAAACAACCCTCCCACACATGTGGTCGCATGTCCCGGGCCTTCTTCCTCCGACTCCACGGTATACATAAGCCAGAAAAAAACACAACAGTCACCATATGCAGTCGCCATGCCTCTCATCTCCGAGACAAATGCAGGTTAAGATCTCTCCTGGTAAGCCACCCCTCATGGTGCTACACAGATTACTAAATATGGGTTAAAGCAAGATGTGAGAATTAGACAATAAGAGGTTGAAACTAATGGGCTAGGCAGTGTTTAAATGAATATAGTTTCCATGTAATTATTTCGGATGTAAAGCTAGCTGGGTGGTGGGACACAACCCCGCCGCTCCATCTACACTTTGCACCATGAAGAGCCTCTCTTCCAGCCCTATTCTTCCAGTCTCTGATAACCACAGTTTACCCTTAATTTTTCTTGACTTTCTGCCTGCTTGTTTTCTTATTAATGCCACATTCTCCTCATATATAAGTGTTTTGCTATTTCATATTTATTTGTTTATTTGTTTTAACATCTCAACCAAAGTTTCCTTCTCTCTCTTTTTTCCAGTTCCTTCTGCATACTCCCCCTTCCCCATCCACTCTTCCTCTACTGTTTCTATTTAGATGCAGGCAAGCATCCCATGAATACCAGCTAACTATGGTATATCAAATTGCAGTGAGACTAGGCACCTCCTCTTTTATTAAGGCTTAATAAGCCAAACCGGTAGGAGGAATAGAGGAGTCAGAGACAACCCCTGCCCTCACTGTTAGGCTTTCAGATGGAGACCAAGTTACACAACTATGACATGTATGCAGAGGACCAGGTCAGTCCCATGTAGACTCCCTGGTTGGCAGTTTAGTCTCAGTCAGCCCCTATGTGTCCAGGTTAGTTGGTTCTGTGGATTTTCTTCCCCTACCCTTGACACGACTGGGCCCTATCATGCTTTCTTCCTATTTTCTGCAGGATTCCTGCCATTGGCCTAATATTTGTCTGTGGCTCTGCACCTGTTTTTTTTTTTCAGTTGCTTTATGAAGCCTCTTTCATGACAGTTGGGCTAAGCATGAATCTATGAGTATAGCAGAATGTTTTTAGGAAAGAAAATAATTTCACTGATTTTTTTTTCCATTCCTGTTTGGTTCTTTCCTACCTCTGGGTCCTGGCCCTCAGGGTAGAACTCCCTATGGAGGTATGGATTTCCAGCTGTGCCAGACATTACTTGGTCACTCCTACAATTTCTATGCCATCTTTACCCCAGCTTATTTGTAGGCAGGAGGAATTGTAGGTCAAAAGGTTTGTGGGTGGATTGCTGGCCCAGATCCACCCCTGGAAGTCTTCCCTGGTTACAGAAGTTGACTAGTTCAGGTTCAATATCCACTGTTGCTAGGAATAATACATTTTAATTGTCATCACTCTTGTATTAATACTTAGTCATCACATTACAATAAGGTGGTTGATGTTGGAGTGAGCCCCTTATCCACACTGCAGACTGGAATACCCTGCACTGAGTGTGGAATCTGCATTGACCAGAGGTTAGGTGTTACAAGAGATCGAAAGCATAAGAAACCATTATTGTGTTTAGTAGTGTTGGGAAACCTAGCAAGGATAAAAGAGGCATTTTCAACAGAGTCAGGGAGTGCTCAGTAACATATTTTTAGGCCATTTGTTTTCACTTACAGATTAAGTGTATTCCTTGAAGATTTAAGATAAAAATTGACTTGAGAGGACATCCAAAGAGACTCCTTTTCCATTGATTTTAAACTATAATACGGTGTCTGGCACTAAACTGTTCGCAACCCTGAAGCTTTACATCAATATTTTTTAAAACAAAACAAAACAAACAAATAACAAAATCCCTGAACTATTTTGTAGAAATAACTAGTCTTATCTAATACTCATTGTTTTGGAAATGAAGTCTTGTAACCTGATATAAAGAAACTAATTAAACTTCAAATAGTCTTTATATTTTTGAATAGGAATGTATATCTTTTAAGAATAAAACTTTCCATGGAACTGCATGGAACTCGATAGCTCTGCATTTATTAATGTGTCTTAAACATTTGTAGGGAATGTATCTTATGTTCTGTACTAAAGTTCCAATAATTCAGCATAGTTCAGGGTTGGGACATTTCTTGTCCTATTTGTGGATGGAATAAGATGAGAAACAAGAGCAATAGTTAACTAAATGGTGAATGGCTCTATAAGATCTTTGAAGCTGCTTCACATAAAATGATGGTGCTTATATACTTCTGACAACTTCATAGAAAAAGATGGCATATTAATTTCTACTCACTAGACTTTATACCCCATGTTTAGTCTGTATCACCTAGAGGGTGACTTGGTTTAAACAGCTCCCAAGATATTGTGTCTGACACCTTTGTCCTGAAGGATGAAGACCAGCATGCAATAAAATGGTGCCTGCAATAACTGTAAAATCCAGTAGGAATTAAGCAAATTTGACCTTAAAGCTTACTCCCCATCCACTCCAAAGAGGGACATACCTGCAGACAGGACCTTGGCCTTCAATGTCCTTCAGAGAGGAAGAAAGGGTTTCTCTAAGGGTTCCAACTGTGCCTATGCAGAGGCTCTAGGTGACCTGTTTCAGCTCAGTGTCCTGTCCTCAGGCCTCTTCAGCAGCGAAGTTGTGGAACCAACTGCTGAAGGCAATCTAAGGAAGACACGAGGAAAAGAGAAGGTAAACCAAATGTTCATGGATCCCTTTAAAGTACAAATTTAACCAATGGTGTAAGGAGGGGTTAAAAAAAATAACATTTTTCACCTATGCAGGGAAATGAGCACCGAAAACATGACTATTCTTGTGGAAATCATTTATTTTACTCCTGTTTTTATCTATGTCATGGCCATTCCTGTGCTTTGTTTTCTGAACCTTTAACCTGGGCCTAGTCCAAGGTAAAACTGACAATGGGGCATTTGTTAAGGTGCTTAAGAGTTTCCAAATATTTTCTCCTAATGAAGAAAGGAGGAGGGAGGGGAAAAAAGGGAACGACTGGGAGAGAGCAGTAGAGAGAAAGAGGAAAAGGAAGAGAGAGGGGCTGGGGAGAGAGAAAAAGAATTTTCTGCTGTTCTGTTCTGGGTCCTCTTGCAGAGTACCTGCTCTAGTTGTCTCTGAGGCTCTCTGCATAAATGTAGTTCTGCCCTTCTTACCATCAGAAAAAGTGATATTCATTTTACACTTTTGCTTGTAAACACGGAGCTTGTCTTTTAACACCAAACAAGGTCAGAGTATGGTATACATATGTTCTTTTCGTTGGATGTCAGAGAGTCACAGAGTTGCCTGCAAAGAGTGTTGGAGGTAGTCAAATATATTTCATTGAAGAAATTTAGGTTCCAAAACCATTGATTTTTCAAATTTTATGGCCATGGGTTTCCAGAAGTTGTCTAGCTTTATACATGGAACTTTGTTACTTTGTTTTGTTTCAGTTTCTGTATATCCATACACATTTGTTTTTTGCTCTGGACATTTTGTATGATTATACATGCAATTATAGTATATTTTATATCATTAATAAATCAATGTGAATTATATTAGTATTACTATATTAGAGTTCATCTTGTTCCTTTTCATTTTTTTTCTATAAAGTTCTTTTTCTGTTCTGTGCTCTATCTGGGATATCACAATCCATGTAGACATCGTCTCTATGGATTTCTCTAGGACACAACAGCTCCTGAAGCTTTCCTTGGCTTTAACAATGTGATAGTTTTGAATTGTACTGGTTCACTGAACTTTCTTGAATTTTATAACATCTTGATATTAGCTGATCACATGATAGCCAGAAAATAGCCTTTAAAAACTTAAAGCCATATGATTGCTAAAGATTAATTGAAAAAAATTAAGATTAACTATTTCTAATTCTAGTTGCATTAAAAATGTGTTTTGTAATTAG
The DNA here is from genome assembly GCF_903992535.2 of Arvicola amphibius. Taxonomy (NCBI): domain Eukaryota; kingdom Metazoa; phylum Chordata; class Mammalia; order Rodentia; family Cricetidae; genus Arvicola; species Arvicola amphibius. The sequence continues at coordinate 56,197,970 of NC_052057.2, read as the reverse complement.
AGTAAGTAGCTGTTGGGTTTATTATTTACTCTTTGGTGTTGTTTTAAAAATCCAGTCAGATATAATACAATTACTGAGAAAACAAACTTTCTGAGACTTTGTCTAATTATTCAAATTTCCTCTAATTTGGTTAGGTAGTTATCAGTGCTTACTCTAAAGAAGAAAGGACAGAACTAGAAAAGCAGGCTCCACTGTGACCAAATGTTGTGAAAAGCTTTCAATGAAATCACAATTCCTGTTTACTGACTTTTCTTAATTCCTCTTGGACAGAGCATGTTTGCATAACTGACTCGCCATCTAGTGGTAGTGAGTGGGAAAGGCTAACCCTCCTTGGAGATTTGAGCTGAGCAAGCTAGCTTTTCACCTTGAAAATGGCACTCAATGGAATCCACCATTAAACCATTAAACTATTGTATATTTTACACCATTGAAGGATTTATTTACCATCCATATTAACCAACTTGGCTATCTATGACAAGAGGAAGGCCAGTTCTGGGTCTCATATTTTTGCTGAAAAATTTGGAGACAATTCCTGTTGAGTTTGGGGTCTGCCTGTGACAGAGCAGATCAGGGGTTAATTGGTCATACCATGCCATCAGCTTAATTGGAATCAAAATTCTACTTCTCCTTCATATAATTGGAATAATGAACTTTGGTAAAATTTCCTAAGGTTTCTGGTAAGACTTCCTGTGACTGTTTTGTTGTTGTTGTTGTTGTTGCTTGCTTGTTTGTTTGCTTGGTTTTGTTTAACTTTGTTTTTCAAATTAGAAAACACAAAGTAAAAGTCTTTGAAAACTAATAATATACTGTTAGGGATGTTGTTGATGATGAGACAAATACGTTTAAAATGTATAACCATCTTCTTCCATCCAACCAAAGTAAAAAGCATAAATTGTTCAACTAGTAGTTTAGGCCTGCTATTAGCCAAGGATTTCTGCCCCAATGTGGGTAGAATTGACACACTCCCTGGGAAAGTCACAGAGCCAACATGGGTCAAGATCTACTGGTGATTCAAGTATCATGAATAGTATGCCTCTTGGAGATGGGGACAGAGCAGGGAGTGGAAGATGTAATTTCTGCCACCTTTACTTGCAAGTTTTAGAGATCCTGGATCAATCACAAAACTATTGCTTAGATTTCTGTTGCCCTGTCTTGTTCCAGTTTAGTGCTCTTTATCTAGACAATGAAGAATAAAGGGTGATACCAAAATACGTGGGAATGTTTTTAATCTCTGGCTTCTTAAAAAGAACACACCCATCATTGTTGTAAGCAATGAACTGAGCAAGTCTTTTCAAGAAATAGGTGCAGATTTGATGGACAGAAGGACAGAAAGTAGATGGCACACAGGTTTCTAGGCAACATGTAGTTGTATAATTGCTGACCACTGGGCATGGGAGGTTCTCATATCTTCTGATCACTCTACTTTGCTTTATCCTGGAGGTGATGTTGGAATACATTTCTTAAATCACAGACTCATTGCTTGTGACTATTCTTAACCACACACTAAATGAGGTTTTGGCTTTTTCATTTATTCAAAAACTTTTATTGAACATCTGGTTCACAAGCACAAATAGAGAATAGTAGGCCACTGGTAATAACTTAATAGCTGACATGTGGGTGTTGTTAGTGTCAAAACATGGCATTCATTTAAATATACACTCAACACATTTTTAATACTGTTCTGTACTAATTATTTAAGTATGTACCCTATGGAGATTCAGTGAGACAGTCATAAAATGTTCCTGCTCTTGGGAAACACTGTCTTGTAGAGGAAAACAGATGCACAAATGCACAAAACAAACAATGAAAAGAACTAGCCAGTACTGAAGGCTACTTTGGGTCATTTAGTCAGAAGCTGACTTTGTCTGAGCAATGAAGATCCAGTCAGATGAATATCAGTCATGTGAGTGTGACACCAGTGCAAGGATCAGCTAGTGACAAATGAGGAAAACAAGTTTAGAACACTCTAGAGATGGAGAGTAAACAGTCCCCAAATGAAGACTTTCATTGTTGTTTCCATTTTGTATTTTTCCCAAGGAGAGGCAGTTTTCAACTAGCAGTCAGACAGCCAAGATCAACTCCTCCTGTGTTCTGAATGCTGTCATAGTCATGTTAAGTTCTTCATCAAAATTGTGCTGTGCCCCAAAAGTGGCTTAAAAGAAGCTGGTGTGACCTTGATGCATATGTTGGAAATGCATGCATGCTCTGGCTCTGTTGGAAATGCATGCATGTTCTGGCTCTGTACTAAATACTTTGCACAGCACATCACTTTGTTTAATCTCCTCATTATTATAAGGAATAAATAGTATTTCAGTTTTACAGACAAGCTCATAAACAGCTTAGATTCATGCTCACTAATACAGGTGTAGCTGTGACGGGAATAGTTACTTTGTTTTAAAAAATTAAGCCTTATAAATAAAGAAAAATATACATATAAAAACTTTTAAACCATGCAAAATGAGAAATGACCAATTTAGATTTCTTCTAGTTTAGCAAAAGATTGCAATAAAAAGAATAACATTACTTGCAAAGAACTTTGTCAATAAAATAAAGCAAAAATAAAAAATATAAGTAGATTTTCTTGCTGAAGTAAGTAGATAGGTGTAATAAAAACTTAAACATTTTAGGAAATGGAGCTAAAATATATATATGAAAATGTACCAGGACAGGGTAGACAACTCAGTTACTACTGAGTATGCTGCCCAAGCAGGATGAGCAGGATTCAGTCCCTCGGTATCCATCTAAATGTTAGGAGGCATAGTCGCTTCCCTGTTAAGTGCTGTACTCCGAAGGCAAAGACAAGAATCCTTGAAGCAAACTGACTAGTAATGGTAAGGTCTATGTTCACTGAGAGAGGCTACTCAATGAGCAATGTAGGCAGTGAATAAATAAGACTTCTGACACTAGCCTTGTACCTCCACGTGCATGTGTGTGTGCACATTCAACCAAACACATATAGGCCCACACATGTATAAACATGCACACATATCACGGACACATGCAAAAACAAAAACAGTCAAAAGAAATCAAACGAATCAAAGGTAACAAATGAATCATTAGATGATGATCTTTATGCATATCTTTATTAATACAGAAGAAAGCCTTAACTAAACTTTAATTTTTAAAGCAAACATAATTTTAGTGCACCCATATTCAGAATATAAAATGTTTTACAGACAAATGATGGAGGACTCTCATTGGTTAATAAAGAAACTGCCTTGGCTTTTTGATAGGGCAGGATTTAGATAGGTGGAGTAGACAGAACAGAATGCTGGGAAGAAGGGAAGTTACTCAGTCGCCATGACTCTCCTCTCCGAGATGGATGCAGTCTAGAATCTTCCCAGTAAGCCACCCCTCGTGGGTGCTACACAGATTACTAAATATGGGTTAATCAAGATGTGAGAGTTAGCCAGTAAGAGGCTAGAGCTAATGGGCCAAGCAGTGTTTAAAAGAATACAATTTGTGTGTTGTTATTTTGGGGCAGAAGCTAGCCAGGCTGCCGGGATCCGGGCAGCAGGTATGCAGCCCGCTGCTCTTCACTACAGACAAAAACACATTTCTTTGAGCAAACACAGTATGTAGATGTCCTAGGAGATAACAGATCATTTAAAAGGAAAGATCAGAGACTGGGGCAGGGTGAACTCTGTTATCTACAGAGTCACCCTGAGAAGCATTTTTAAATGAACCTTCCTTTGATGTGGGCCCCCTGATAAGCTCACAGAGAGCTCCAAGGCTGTGTTTCATCATCTCTTCAGATGAAAGCTTGTCAGTAACAATATGCAGTGATTTGAGACAGGACTGAGCCCTACTTGTGTAATCAGGCAGAAGCTTATGATCTCAGATGTAGCTCATCAGTCACCTTGGAAGCACAACATGTGTTTTCTAGACAACAAACTGTTTCTTCTATAAGCAGACACTTTTGCTAGATTTGCAAAATTATTTTCTCCAAATCAGAAAGGCCTGGTGATAATCTTAAACACTTATTAACATTCCGAGTGATTTGGTTTATCTGTTCTTTATTGGACATATCATTTGTATGTATGCACTGAAACCCTGTGATACAATATTCAAATATATGGCCTCACAGAGGTCTTAGATACTGAATCAAGAGGGAAAAATATTTCTAAGTAACTCAAAAAGTAGAAACTCTTAACTATATGTTAAAATATTCTATAAAAGGACTCAAAGGCACAGTTATTTAATCTGATAGAGAGGTCAAATTGCTTTTCCTTCTCAGTCTATGAGGAAACAGGAAGTAAGCTGGAAAGAAATTTTCAAATAATTTAAATAATAGAAACTTCCTAAGACTTAAGTGTTTAAGATTTAAGCCGAGAGATCCATATGATACCTGGGAAGTAAACATCAGTGATGAAGAGAAGATTTTTAAAACATTGTGAGAGCTAAAACTGCATTCTAAGGATCAGACATATGAATATTTTTGTTTCCTTAAAACAGTATTAGAAACAAATGGAATAAAGGATTTGCATCCCTGCCTTTCATGCAGTTACACTACTCATCAAGAACAATGGTAAAATAAGTATATTTCTAGGCATTCAAGATTGTAATCACCTATATCACTTGGGTTTTAAATACCTGTTTTCAGTAAAATTAAGTGTGAGTCACATAGAATTTCATTCCTCCTGATTCAGGTATTAGTGACTGAGAATGTCAAAACACTGGATGGAGGCATGTGGATGTGAAGGGATAAACAGGCAGTTCACATTCAATTTGAACAGCAGAGAGTGGAAAAATCTGTGTTATAGATGTATTAGAAATCTTTGGGCACAGAAATCAAGTGTTACTTGTGAAAGCAAGCAAGACACTTTCTCCATAGTATGAAAATACAAATAAAACATTAGTGACAAGTTGATGGGCAACTGAATGTAAGATGCCAATACTCTTCAACCAAGGAGGCTGGAGCTTGAATCAGAACACATATGAGCTGAGGGTAAAGAGGCTTTACGATAAATACCTGTCAAGTTTCATTTTAAAGAAAAGAAGATGATAGGACAAGAAAGAATCTAGTAACTGACCTGGTAATTTTAAAGGATCTTAAAGGAATTTTGCTTATGTCTACTTAAAACACAAACCTGTTGGCATTAAAATATCCTGGATTTGTTTGAATTCATTAAAAAATAAACCCAGTCACCAACAATGTGTGTGTGTGTGTGTGTGTGTGTGTGTGTGTGTGTGTGTGTCACATTGAGGACATAAATCAAGGTACTTCCTCTTGATGTTATTTAAAACAGGCGCTGGCCCAAATTTTAATACTCTAATTCTTTTTCCCTTTATCTTCTATTGTACCTGCCTGTCTGTTACGAGTCTGAATCTGTGCCTGCCTGAATGCCGTCTTGAGAATCTGTCCCTGTGTGATTGTGTGACTCTCTATATCCCTAACAAAAGACTTTGCTCTCTCTTTTAACCAACAGCATAGAAAGCATTGCATGAGGAAGGAGTGAGGGATACTTTACTGAAATCTTTAAGAGTTTCACAAGGGAGTAAGTCATTGACTCTGAATGACCCAGATTAGCAACAAACCCAAATCAAGCAATACCTGAATAATGTTTCAGCATTTATGGTGGTTATTCATCTTATAAGGTCACTTTTAGCCTATATTCTGTTTCCAGCAAATGATTAACATAATGCACATGCAATACTCTCTGTTTCAGGTATGAAAAGAATACATATTTTAAGATTACAGCTATGCATTAGCTTAGGTTGTTAAAGCTGATTACACTGGAAATCCAAGGTAAGTAACGATGGTGGTTAAATTGTTCTTTTAACAGACTAAGTACACAGTAGGATATTGATCTTAAGTCCTGAGTCACCTCAAGGTGTAATATTAACTCTGGCAGTGAGGTCCACAAAAAGTTCCATTCTCTTAGTGTATAAGATAAATTTATATCATGGTGCATTGCTATAGTCATCTGTTTAATTCACCTTCCACTATTTCATGTCAGCAATACATATTATGAGAGAAAATAGTTAATATAAAATATTTACTTAAATGAGTATACTCAATAAAGCTTATTATTTGTTCAATGCAGATATGCCTGTAGATGTTTCATTTGGGGGAACTCACAAACTTCATCTATCACCATGGAGACAGGTCTTTTAGTCCTATGATAGGAACGAGATAGAAAAAGATCTTACCATTATCAGTTTTCAGTGGCATTTGAAACTGAACTTATTAACCTGGAACTTCATTGCAAGCATTTCACCCTGTGATCAGAGGACTGCTGTTTCTCTTGGGAATGGCTTAGCTAGAAATTTAGTGTTTTCTGAGTGACCTTTCACACGGGTGTCTGAGATGGGAAAAGTGTACATTCAAATTCCTATTCAGACATCACCACTTACAATTTTGCTTGTCATCTTGTTGCCAAGGCTGCTAAGTAACTTTCATGAGCTCATTGATGTGCATTCTGACAGAACTGGAAGCTCCTTAAAAACATTCAGGACCTGTGCAGAATGCATGGGGTGACTCATAGATACTATCACCTATAAAATAAATATGGAACTAATTAAACAGTAAGAAGCATATACAATATGGAATTGCCAAAGCCTTTAGTGAAAAAAAAATGAGAAGTAAAAATCCAATAACCTAACAAGGTAGGTCAAAGAAATGCTGTTACTTCCTCTTTCTACCTTTCTATACCACTCTCCCCTAGTTCCTTCTTCTCTTGCTCATCCTTCTCTTTCCCCTTTTTATTTGTTAACAGTTCAAAAAAACTGTATTTAAAGAAACTGACTTGCATGAAGTATCACTGATTTCATCCATATCTTCTGGACAAATCCAGATCAGCAAGTATCCTGGACAGCGGTATGCGAAAGATGGTCCGTTATAAACCTAGGGGAGAGGAAAGAAAGAGCAAGAGACACGAGAGATGATGGCAAGACAGTATTTCTGGTCAAGCCAGCTCGTTTATTCTTTTTTAGAGGCTGTTATATAGCAAACGGACAAGCAGGGAGGGAAGGGGTCTCAGGTCTGCTGGAATTCAGGTCCGGAAACATCCCTAGCTGATAAGTAAATACTGAGGGTCTGTGATTGTTGACTAACAAAGGAAAATGCTAATTGATTCTGGAGCCTGGTACCTACACGTCTCTGCTAGGAGATAAGATGCCAGGTTGATTTCCTAGACCCTGCAGAGGGGATAGAGGTAAATATTTTTCTTAACTTGTGAGTTTAAGAGGGCTGTAAACAAAATGCAGATCTCAAAATACAGGTCCTTGCTTCCGGCAAACAAGGGGGCAAATTCAATGCAGAGTGAGGGGAGATTAAAATATCTGTGTTATGTTCTTTTCTCAGAACACTTTAAGAATAAACTCCTAAAAGATTCATTGAAAATCTTATGAGATAAGGAATTCACTAAGACTCACATTTCTCAACACACATTCTCTGTACTCATTCGTGCTTTCTATGTTTTCTTTTGTAAATGACCCACATCTGTGTATTCTTATATTTCTAGCCTCTAATTTGTCTACTTTGTCTGGCACTCAGTGGCATTAGAAGACATTTGTATTCAAAATTGCAGGAAAAGTCATCGCAGTAGATAATTGGAAAAGCAAAGGAACTTATCCAGTTATTTACCATTTTCTCTTTCTCATTAAACAGTTAGTCAAGCATGTGCATACAAGCCCTGGGAAAGAAATCACTTCCAAGAATTTATTAGAGCAAGAAAATTTTGCAGGTCATAGAGTTCTAGCAAGTTCTCGTCATTAAAGTAGTGGACTTTTGTTTTCTTTCTGAATGTATTCATTTTTTTTAACAATGAAAATTATGGGCTTAGGTCTGGGAACATAGCTTAGTAATTAAGCACTTGCTTACTATGTATAAAGAGCTAGGTTCTCACCTAATATCTCTACAAGGTACTAATTTCAATTCCAAGTACCACCAAAAATCTTTTCTTAAATAAATAACAACAAACAAAATTAAAAGTACAGAATCAAACTCAGCCATTCAGAGAGTTGGCTCAAACTCAAACAAAATTAAAAGTACAGAATCAAACAGCAGCCATTTTATCATGTCTATTTGTTTTGGTGACTAGCATTTCTATTACATTGTACACTGCTTGAGGCCTAGAACTCAGTTTATATAACTTTACAATCAAAGATGATACAATAATTAACTATCAGTACAAGAGAGGAAATGACCAATAAGAACAGATAACGTTAAAACATCAACATGGCTATGTTACGCCCAGATCCGTGAAGTCCCCATAAAAACAACTAGGAGACCAAGTCCCATATGTAAAAGCAAAGAACCTTTATTGACTCTCTGGATATATTGGAATAAACAGAGAGCCCCGAGCACAGATAAAGTTGGGTTTTTATAGTAGTAAAGGTGGGGGTGAGGGGTTTCTGAGGTTCAAGACCCTTGATTTGCTGACATTTGTCTAGGGGTGTCCTTGTGAATATGTGCTGGCAGGTAATCCTATCTACAGTGGTTGGACTGCTAGGTGTTTTCTTTGGATTGTGTGTTCTTGGGTGGTGCTCAGGTAATCTTAATTTATGGTCCTTCCTGCAGCCAGGTATTGCTTCAGGGTAAACTACTCAGACTCAGGCCTCTGTTAAACTTATCGATGACTGAGCCCTTCTCTGGCAGGTGATAATTGGTGGAAGTAATGAACTTCCTTTTGGTGATCTGTTCATATTTAGCTTACCATGGCTGACTCCTACAGCTATATCTATGTTCTGTTTAAATGCCAATCCTAGTTTTTCTCTAGTGCCTATCACAATGCCTAGGAAAATACTACACATGCAGTAAACAGTTGATTAATTAAAAAGTAAGTAGGTCTTCTCAACAATGCCCAGCTTTTTTTGTCATCATTCACAATGTGATCTAGAAAAAGACAATTTTGCTAAATCCTACCCTAGAAAATTATTTAAGGAAAAAAATTAATTTTCAAATTGAAAAGGAGGAAATTGAATTGTTGTTGCTCAAAGACAACATATCATCATATGGCCTAGTGAATCCAGTCTTTGGCTCAGCATCTTTGAATTTTTCAGAGTGGGATACAAAGATATGAGCAGTAGAGATTCTAGCATAGTAGCTTTTGTGGGTTGGCCTGAAGGGGAATCTGACATGCTTCTTGCTTTAGGAGCTTTTGGGGCAGGGCAGTATATTCCAAGCTTGAGTCTTTATCAGTTTCTTAATTTCTTAAACTCTGACATAGATTTTTGATAGTTTTAGTTGAGCTAAATAATGTGAGTTTCTGTTGTTTCTACTGTAGAACTGGAAGTGTAAACTATCAGACTGGGAACATGTGTATAGAATTTCTCTTGCCCTCTGAGAAGTAAAGATCATAATAATTTAGGCAAAAGGCAGCCAGCAAAACAAGAAGAAATGAAAGGAAGAATCCAAGAGAATCTAAGAATCAAGTTGTTTGGGATTGAAGCATCCTTTCAATCTCCTCATTCTCTCACTTTGTCATGTTAATTACGGATTAGCTGAACTGCTGATTCTCTACAATCTTGAAACTGGAGACACAATGGGGCACACAGAAATAGTGCTCCCTGCTACGAGTGGCATGTTTCAAAAATTAAACATTTGAAAAATACAGGACAATGCTCTGACTTGGCGCTGTGAGAGATTAGGTATAGAATTTCAGAGAGGACATTAGGAGCAACTGAGCATGAAAGAGAGTCTCCAGCCCACTCCAAGTGACCCTCAGATGCCATTTCAGTGAGAACAGTCAGTTCACTTGTTTCTTGATGTATTCAGACTGAAAGTTGTACCCTCTGTTTACAGTACTGAAAAATTAAGACATTTGATATTAAGAATGTCAGTAGACTAATTTAAATTAGACTTAAGAAAAATAAATTCCATCTTTCTGTTCAAACTCAATATGAAATTCTGATGATAAAATGTACATTAAACACCTTCTTTCAAATAAAAGAACAAATGTTTTATTTTAAATACTAGTGGAGTAACAATATGAAATGAGTTTCCAAAGTAGAAATCAGAAATGTACTAGAACAAAGCACATGCAATAATTTACTGTTTTCTGTTGATGAGTGTTAAATAATCATCCCCAGATACAGATGAAAAATTCTTCAATTGAAAAATCTGAAAATTTGTAAATATTACCACTCTGGTAGATTCCAAGAAATAAAAATGATGTTACTGAAGTTGGACAGAAAGCCTTCTATGTCAACTCCAGCACCCCACTGCCCTGACACCCCTTATATGTCCTAAGTCAAGATTACATGTTCAAAGGGGGCAGATTCGATCTGGAAAGGGACCTACCTGAAGGTCCGACAACTTTCCCAGTGCCAGCATTTTAAGATAGAGTATACAGAGCTTTACCAAAAGCAAACTGCTGTCAGACCTGTGGTCCCACTGTCAGGGTCCTGAAAGTGGGCCTTTTCCCCCCATAGTCATTGTATTTTAAATCTGTTATTTATGTGTGTACTTTCTTTCTGGGTACCACTTAAGGTTCTCTCTAAGTTTGTGAGACCTTAATTTTGCTTTCATTTGTTTGTTTGTTTCTTGTACCATATGAATGAAGCCAAACTCAAACTGAGACAGCCTGTGTGGTTTACCAATGCATATGCACCAGTCCTATGTGACAGCACATAGTTCCAAACTGACTTTCTACACGTGCCATCTGAATTTTCACAACTCATTCATCAGGATCCTAAGTAATTTTTTTTCTGGTTTCCTAAGTCCTCTCTCATGAAAGCTCCTGAAAGAATAATTAGTTTTCCATGAACACTAAAGAAAGTGTTTTGACATCCAGGAAAAAAGAACAATCAAATGTGACAGAGATGTTTAAAATTCATCATAAAGGGTGGAATTAGGAAAACCGATAAAACGTTGCCTGTGTGTAGGTTCTATAGCAATCTCCACATCCTTAAACATAGTAAGTTATCAGCTGTGAAACCTACTAAAATAAAATTACTAATAACTCTCATTAATCATAGGAAATGATAATTTCTTCTTTTCCTTACTTTTTAAAAAGAAGTTGCTTAAGAAATGCCTTCTATGACTTGTTGACCACCTTAATATTTTGTTTTTCCTACTGTCTTGTTAGGGCAGCAAGGCTCAATTGTTAAGGGCTGGAGTCCTTAACAATTGTGTGATTGCTTTGGTGTGACAATTACTTCTGTTTTTGATTGCAGTTGGAGTGCACTTTCCTTTTGAAATAGTGGAGTGAACTGTCTGGCTGTCATCACTGTGAAAGTGCTGCTCAGTCTACTGCTCGGCTCAGAGACTGTTTGCTTTGGCAGACATCACAAAGAGGATATTTGACTTACCCGTGAAATATATATTTAGTGTAAATAATGAGCAGAACATTACATATTTGAGTAGATGAAAAGTGACCTATTTACTCTGAAATTATCAAAGCATCAATTTTATGGGTCTCAATGAAAACACACACACACACACACACACACACACACACATCTGATTAACTTCAGGGTAACCAGGATTATGGATCTGTGTCAGTTAAATCCTCCCAACTCCATTCTACTTCCCAGTTTTCCAGGGCTACAACAAAGTTGCCCCAGATGGCTGCCTTAAGACTTTCTAAAGGAGCTTCCTACTCTGTGGATCAAAACTCAAAGCCTGTCCTGAGGATTGAAACTCAAAGTCGGACAACTGAACATCCCTTATCTGTATCACAGCCTATAGCAGCAGCTTGAGGTCCTCAGAGACTCACCTTCAATTCCTGGTACTCTGTGGGTTCTATGAGATTATTTATCCATCTCAGAGTGAATTATTTTGCTCTCTTCAGGGGGCAAAGAGGTAATACATATATATAAATACTAATAATAAATAAAATGGAAGGGATATACATTAAAATATTATTAAAATGGATTTAGGCTGTTGTATAATCTTAGCTCACTTTAAAGGATATTTGTGCCACATCCATGCCTGACCTATTAGAGTTAAAGTCCCTAAGCAGGATTAACACAGACAGGCAGAGAGAGATTAGATGGGATAAAATAAGAAGAATAAAACAAAACAAACACACACATGTTAATGTTTTCTCTATGTGAGGTTTAATTTAAGGGAGGAAGAAATGAAATGCTTAGAGACAGACTTACAAGGATACCTCAGAAGATGATGGAATTTTACACACACACACACACACACACACACACACACACACACACACACACTACAGATATAAAGGGATGGAAAGAAAAATAACTCTTTTTTCTCTTCTGTAAAGACAGTAGAATTTGTTCTAGTTATTTAAATTCTACTTTTATAATTTTTTTATATAAACTGCTTATTGCTAGGAAGAAACACATATCCTCTGTGTGTCCAGCTCAGGATATATTAATTCCTTTGTGATGAGGAAATGCTCATTCAGGCATTACTAGTGAAAAATATTCTAAGTAGCCCAACTTTATAACTTACGCATGAAATGAGAGAAGGTTTGACATAATATGGAAACACTAAGCAATTAAAATTTGGACTTGTCTACAGAGACTGTAGGCTCTAACACCAGTGAATGGCTAGAAAAAGGCTATAGGGAAGGGTTTTTGCTCCCAGACTCTTTCTATATACCTATGTAGTTTCTGGGTAGGACAAGTGCTGTGCAGTGTAGCCCCTAACCAAATCCTTTCCTGGTCTCTTTACTTACTGTCACATGTCCTTTATCACAGGTAACTGCTGTAATCTATGGCATACCAATGGCTCTGTGTCTGACAAATGCTTTCCTGACCAGTCCTGTCATTATGAGAACATCATGGGATGCATGCACTTAAGAAGCCTAGATGTTGTGGATCAATCACACCATGTGACTCCTGAGGTGATAGAGAGGCAGTACATGAGGTGTTTCTACCTGATATTTTTCAGTAAACCTTTTTTCATAAGTGTGTTAACTGAAGTTTCAAAAAGAAGTCTCATCTACACTGAACAGGGCTGATTAACTAATTAGAACTTCTGGGGCTGTTAAGAGTTAAAACTCTCAAATAAATGCTGTAGGTGCAGAGCCAAATCATCTTGGGTGTCTAGCTCCTTAAATAGCCATTTGTTGCGAAACTCTGTGTGTGGCCTGAAAACTATGATTCTTATAATGGTAAATGCTTTTGGAATGTACCAAGAGGCCCCCTACCTTCTAGCAACGTAAAAATTAAGAATGTCATCAGACAGCATCTGAGGCCAACAGCAGAGATTTCACGCTTTGTTCTAACTTGTTTACACAATGTGTCCACCAATGATTTAAAAAGTTTTAATTCATGACATGCTTTGTCCTGATACTAGAAAATCCTCGTGAAAATGTCACCATAATAGAACACTGTTTTTGTGGTAACTTAAGTCTGTGTTTATAGGTAATTCATATTTTCTTTCTTTTTTTAAAGTTGTTTTTATTGATCTATACATTTTTCTCTGCTCCCCTCCCTTTCTCTCACTTCCCCTTCTACCCTCTCCCATGGTCCCCATGTTCCCAATTTACTCAGGAAATCTTTTCTTTTTCTACTTCCTAGGTAGATTAGATCCATATATGTCTCTCTTAGGGTCCTCTTTGTTGTCTAGGTTCTCTGGGATTGTGAATCATAGCTTGGTTTTTCTTTGCTTTATGTCTAAAAGCCATTTATGAGTGAGTACATATTACATTTGTCTTCTGGGTCTGGGTTACCTCATTCAACATGATGTTTTCTAGATCCATCCATTTGCCCACAAATGTCAAGATGTTATTATCTTTTTCTGCTGTGTAGTATTCCATTGTATAAATATACCACATTTTACTTATACATTCTTTGGTAGAGGGGCATTTAGGTTTTTTCCAGGTTCTGGCTATGACAAATAATGCTGCTATGAACATAGTAGAGCACATGTCCTTGTGGTATGATTGAACATCCTTTGAGTATATACTCAAAAGTGGTATTGCTGCGTCTTGAAGAAGGTTGTTTCCTAATTTTCTGAGAAATCACCATATTGATACCTTAAGTGGCTGGACCAGTTTGCACTCCCATCAGCAATGGAGGAGTGTTCCCTTTACCCCAGATCCTCCCCAGCATAAGTTGTCATCATTTTGATCTTGGCCATTCTTATAGGTACAAGTTGGAATCTTAGAAATGTTTTGATTTGCATTTCTCTGATAGAAATTTACAGATTCAATGCAATGCCCATAAATATCCCAGCAAAATTTTTCACAGACCTTGAAAGAACAATACTCAACTTCATATGGAAAAGCAAAAAACTCAGGATAGCCAAAACAATTGTGTACAATAAAGGAAATTCTGTAGACATCACAAACCTTGACTTTAAACTCTACTACAGAGCTACAGTACTGAAAACAGCCTCATATTGACATAAAAAAACAGACAGGAGGACCAATGAACTGAATCAAAGATCCAGATGCCAATCTATAACTATTAATACCTCATTTATTTATTTATTTATTTATTTATTTATTTATTTATTTATTTTATATACAACATTCTGTCTGTGTGTATGCCTGCAGGCCAGAAAAGGGCACCAGACTCCATTACAAATGGTTGTGAACCACCATGTGGTTGCTGAGAATTGAACTCAGGACCTTTGGAAGAGCAGGCAATGCTCTTAACCTCTGAGCCATCTCTCCAGCCCTTAATACCTGATTTTTGAGAAAGAAAAAAAAAACATAAAATAGGAAAAAGAAAGCATTTTCAATAAATGTTACTGAATATCAACATGTAGAAGAATGAAAATAGATGCATATCTCTCGCCATGCATGAAACTCAAGCCCAAGTGGATTAAAGACCTCACCATAAAACCAACCACACTGAACCTTATAGAAGAGAAAATGGGAAGTACACTTGAATGCATTGGCACAGGAGATCACTTCCTAAATATAACCCTAGTATCACAGACACTGAGAGAAACCATTAATAAATGGGAACTCCTGAAACTGAGAAGCTTCTGTAAAGCAAAGGACACCATTAACAAGAAAAAAGACAGCCTACAGAATGGGAAAATACCTTTGCAAATCCCACATCAGACAGCAGACTAATCTCCAAAATATACAAAGAACTCAAGAAATTGGTCATCAAAAGAACAAATAATCCAATAAAAACTGTCATAGAGACCTAAATAGAGAACTCTCAACAGAGAAATCTAAAATGGCTGAAAGACACTTAAGGAAATGATCAATATCCTTAGCCATCAGAGAAATGCAGGTCATTCATATTTTCTGCTAGAATAGGCCATCTCTTATTCCCTTTGAGGTCAGAGTCATATCCTTTACAATCACAAATGGAAGTCCATTCTAAAATAACAAGTATAGTAAGTACATGAGACAGTAACATGGTTGTTTCTTCTTATTTTCATGTACCATGAATAACTGTATTGCTGTACTTTTATAGGATTGACAGCACAGTAAATTGTGAGCCTCAGATTCTGCATAAACACTTGAGTCTTGAGCAGTAATGGTACATTTGAATGGCTAGAGTAGGTCTGGTAATGTTTTCTCTCCATTAACATCTTACAGATTTAGTCTATTGTCCAAAATGTTGTTATGTATTACTTGTCTGTATACTTTCTCAGGAATGGCTGGATAAAAGACTAATGGGTTTAAAGAGATTTGAAATGCAAGCATATCAAAGAGAACTGTAATCATCAAAGTCCAAACACTCTGTAGAAGTTTTACTATCTGTGAGAGAATCTGACATTTTAAACAAGGTCCCAAAGTTATAATAATGCACATAAAAGCTTGACTAGGAAACTTTATTCTCTCTTCAGAATTTTTGCCTATTAAATAGCTCAGAGAAAGGATAAAGAGGAGGAAAATAAAAACAAATCAGCAGGACATACTAACTCAGCAGAGGTTGTGTTCTGGTTAAATGGAAGTGTTTTCTTGCAATACCTGCAGTCTATTGCAACAGCACTGATGCTGCCTTACTTCTGAGAAGTGCTGCTGGGGAAGCTCTACCTCTCTGGACAAGCTGTGTAGCTATGCATCTCTCAGCACTGAAGCTTTATGGGTAACACGGGAGAGGATGCCACTCTAAACACATGATCCTTCGTGGATCACTTCACCTCTTGACCCTACAACTTTGTGGGTGACTTGTGGGTGGGGCAGGTAAAGAACTGCTCTACTTCAAAGAAGACAGAATCAGTTTCTCATTCTATCAAGTTTGTTGTTGTTATCGTTTATTTTCTTTTAAGTAAATTTACTTAAGTATAGCTGGCACACTCTACCCATGGGTTCTTTATTTAAATAAAAATTGAGTGACTGGAGAGATATCTCAGATGTTAGGAACACTGACTGCTCTTCCAGGGGACCCAGCTCAATTCCCAGCACTCACGTGGCATCCTGCAACCACCTGTAACTTCAGTTTCAAGGAAATGGACGCTTTTCTTCTGGTCTCTGTGGGTATCGAGCATACAAGTGGTTGCCAGCTATACATGAATGCAAAACACTCATAGGCATAAAATAAAATTGAAAAGTTAAAAAATGATAAATATTGTAAATGTTTGTTGTAAAACATAGAAAATGTGTTGAATCTTACCAGACTATTCTTGCCATGTTTTTCCCTTCTAAATGACAGTGATTTAAATAGAATTGTATTGTATTGTGGATGGTAAAAATTCTAGACCTGATTATGAAATGAGCAGGTCTGCATACGTTATACAGAATAATCACTATATATTTTATGTATAAACTTGAGCATCTGTAGATGAGGAATGAGTGGCATGACTGGAACCAAACACATCAGATCCTGAGGGATGCTGTTCAACTCATAAACAGCAAACTGCACACATTTCACATAGACATTTTAATCTTTTGATAACAGTGTAACAATCCCCATAGTCATGACCCTAAGCATTCCTTTTTCTGTGCTCCTTTGTAATCTCTCACATGCCTCTTCCCTCTCAAAGCAGACAACAGATCAACACTCACTACTGTGGATTCACTGCTGCTTTTAATGTTTTGTATAATGCGTAGATCCATTTGTATCTAACTCTTCACTTAACATCATCATTTTGATCTGTCCCTGTTGGGTGAGCTAATTCTGTTTCTTTTATCCTTCCAAATTTTCCTAAGGAACCTTCCCAAGCTTTTAATTTCACCATGAGATATCCTTTTGTGTAAAGGAAAGTTTTTGTCCTTAGGTGGTCCCTTATACAAATGTAATTGGCTCATCTGACCCCTTTGTAAAGCGGTTCTTCTAATTGTGAGTTGAATTGGGCAAGACAGGCCTCAAAAAGAATGCAGGGTGCTGAATGCTCCAGAGATGACCTTCAGATTCTAATTGTTTTAGTGATGCCCATACTCACTAACATATAAATTATTTTAATTATGCTGCCTATTTTTCAAAGGTGCATGATTACCTTTAGCCTCAGGATTTTTTTTTTTTTGGTAAAGTAAACCATTTTTATATTCAACTTCAAAAATTATAACACTCTATATAACTTTTTTGGGGGGGTTAATATTACATGTTGTTTTTTATTATTTTTATTTTTTCCTTTTTATTAAAAATTTTCACCTCCTCCCCTCCTCCCATTTCCCTCCCCCTGCCCCACTCCCCCGCACCTCCCTCTCCAGTCCAAAGAGCAGTCAGCGTTCCCTGCCCAGTGGGAAGTCCAAGGTCCTACCCTCCTCCATCCAGGTCTAGGAAGGTGAACATCCAAATAGACTAGGCTCCCACAGTACATGCAGTAGAGTCAAAACCCAGTGCCATTATCCTTGGCTTCTCAGTCAGCCCCCATTGTCAGCCACATTCAGAGTCCAGTTTGATCACATGCTCATCTGTCCCAGTCCAGCTGGCCTTGGTGAGCTCCCATTAGATCAGCCCCACCGTCTCAGTGGGTGGACACACCCCTTGTTGACCTGACTTCCTTGCTCATGGTCTCCCTCCTTCTGCTCCTCATTAGCCTCAGGATTTGTACTTTATACTTTCTGACTACATTTCTGGCACCAATGATGTTCAACCTTCATTGCAGAGGCTTAAATTTGTCCTTGGAGATTGGAACTATGTATAGTGTGCACAGTGTCCCTGGGCCCAGACCTGATGCATTCTCACAGCAAGAGACATCCTTTCTACAGGGTCCTCTGGGCCACCATGCTGTGCCCTGTTACTCACATTGGCTTACCAGATTCCCATTCTCTGTTCTCTGCTCCTTTTAAAGATGACCTTTTAAGGAAACTCCTGATTTCCCTGTAAACTTTCATCTTTCCTAGTTTACCAGCTTCCAGCCTTCAAAGGGAAGACAGTGAGTGGAGTGGCCTGGTTCTCCTATTCCTCATAAGATCAAAGGTTAAGTTGGAGTAGTTGAAGCCCTTCTACTCATTAAACATCAAGACTTAGAAAACTAAAAAGAAAGAAAGATGGGAATGCAAGGAGACAAGTGAGAGGAAGAGGAGAAGAGGAAGAGGGGAGGGGGAGAAGAAGAAGGAAAAACTGTTTCTTGACCTTTTGTTCCTAAGATTGAATAACAATCTTATTCCTCTCTGTCTCTCTTTCTCTCTTTCTCTCAGTAGGTGGAGAATTGATGATAAATATTTGAAGTATATCTTATAATATGAACTAAGTATAATATGAAATAAGTACCCTAATTCTACCCCTTAAGTTAATATAGAAGAAAGATCATACATAAATAAAGGAAATCAAGATAATATTAATTTTTCAAGATATTGTATGACTGCATGATTTTAAATAATTCATATGTATTTGTAATCCCCAAATATGAATGGATTCAGAGATATTTTTATTTATTTGTTTTCTTTTATTCTTTGTGTTTTTCTCATCATGCCTTCTGTTCCCACTTGTCTCTGCCTTCCAAAATAAAATTGTTGACAGAGACTGCTCTTTTGTTTCTGAACATCCAAACCCTAATAATGACACAGAAACTATATCAATTACAATACTGTTTGGTCAGTGACTCAGGTATATTTCTAGCTAGCTCTTACATCTTAAATTAACCAATTTCTATTAATCTGTGTATCACTACAAGACTATGGTATGGCTTAATGGATAAGGTTCTGTTCTGGTATTTTTTTCCTTTGGCAGTAAGATGGCATCTCCCTGACTCTGCCTACTCTTTCTCTATGTATCTCTGTTCAGATTTCCTGCCTAGCTTTATTATGATAAGCCATTGGCATAAACAGCTTTATTCATCAACCAATAAATACAACACATATACAGAAGGATATCACCTCCCCTTTTCTGTCTAATTAAAAAAGAAAGTTTTAACTTTAACATAGCAAAATTACATATAACAAAAACAGTTATCAAGCAAGAATTATAGTTACAATAGTCCATTTACATTTGTCAAAATTAAAGAAAATACTCTACCATCTATCTTATATTTGTGAGTCTAAAGTTTTATATCTAGTTGTTTTTATTATAACTAAGGAAAACTATAATTATAACTATCTATTCTTCAACTCCTTCAAAACCCCAGAAGGATATAATATAATATTACCTAAGTAAATAGGAAGTGCATTGTAGGAAGCACTCTACAATTCTAGAATTGACAGAGACATTTTGCTGCCTGGACAGTCACCCAAAGTTCTTTTGTACTTTTGGGGCATCCATCTTCAGTCTACAGGCCCATAGTATCTGGCAGACTCTTCCATGAAGCAGGTAATTTGAAAGACAGTTCCACCTATATTGGCTGTTTGTCAGTCATTTTCTTCTTTGTCCTGAAAAATGTCTGGCAGACTCTTTCATGAAGCAGGAACCCTGAAGGACTGTCTCACCTTTAGGTAAGTTCAGAAGTCATTTTTCTGTGGGTCCTGCATATCCAGTCCATACAGCATACCATTAAGCAGTCCAGACAAGAACAGTTTCTTGGACAAATAGATAGCAAACCCTATAAAAAGCCTCTTTGATGCCTATCATTCTCTTGAAATAGATTGGTGCTGCCACAAACAGATATGTCTGTAAGCCTGCTTGGCAGGTCAGCTATTCAGGGTCCTCTGAAGGGGCGCTACCTGGAAGACATGGGCTGAAGAAGAGGAAGGAGACCAAGCAAGATCTATTGTCAAGGTCTCATTTATTAGGGTGATGGTTACAGCTTATATAGCCCTTGAATGAGGAACTCGGATTGGGGTGGGGGTAGGGGATAGCAAAGGTCACCAGCTTGCAAACCTGGTGTTCCTTGTGCAAGCAGAAACATTCTCTTTGTGGTTCCCTTAACAAACAGTTCTCAAGATAATTAGGATGTGGGGCAGGTTCCATTAACAAACAGTTCTCAATATAGTTAGGATATGGGGCTCTCTGCAAACATACTTAGAACAATGGTCCCTGCTATCATCTTTAGGACAATGGTTCCTGCTATCATCTTTTAGGACGATGGTCCCTAACACATGTCTCACTGTCAAGAAAAGTCTAAGTTCTTAAAACATTTTAAATGCCACATTCTGTAGGTCTTTAAAAGGGTTGAAGATTGTCTATCTAACTGAAATATATCTCTATTTGTCTAGAAAGTCTAAATAAATGACTACAAATTTGACTATTATAAATGACTATTAATCTGTATTTCCTAATAAAACATTACATTTTTAAAAGAGCTGCACAAACAGAATAACTTAAACAAGAATGGAAATATATATGTATACAGTATAACAAAATCAACTTTAAATGTGTATCAGTAGATAACTTTATATAATACTCTCCTTTAAACGAAAACAAACATTTATGAACAATCATTTTGGAAATTTGGGCACAGTTTTCTCCAAACTGTTTCTTGCTCTTTGTTGAATAAAGTATTTTTAGGGTTCACAGAGATCTTTCAGGAGGTCTTTTTCCATCAAATCACATTAGCCTAGAAGGAATCCAAAGGTTATTATCTTCTGTGGACACAAAAGCAGAAGCTCTTTTCCAAAGTAATGTATCTTTAGACTCAACATTTGAAGTCATGATGCCTTTAAAATGTATATGTTGGTTTAGTTTCGCAGCCCATACAATAAAATGTCTTTCTGTGGTTAGTTCATTCACAGTAAAAAAAAATTCAAAGAAAACATATTAATTTATATTATTAAGACTCTCTGTGTGTAGAAAGAACGGCGGGCTGTGTCCCGCCACCCAGCTAGCTTTACCCAAAATAATTACACGGAAACTGTATTTTTTTAAAACACTGCCTGGCCCATAGTTTTAGCCTCTTATTGGCTAATTCTCACATCTTCCTTTAACCCATATTTAGTAATCTGTGTAGCACCATGAGGTGTGGCTTACCAGGAGAGATCTTAACCTGCGTCCATCTCGGAGAGGAGAAGCATGGTGACTCACTATGGTGACTGCCTGAAGCCTCTCCCCACTCCTGTTACCCAGCATTCTGTTCTGTCTACTCCGCCTACCTAAGTTTCTGTTCTCTTAAAGGGCCAAGGCAGTTTTTTATTAATAATAAAAGTAACACATAGACACTCCTCCATCATCTGTGTGTATTCCATCTTTATATGGCTTATTTTTAACTCTATTTCTTTTTAATATTTATTTTATTATCTTTACCCTTTTAATCTATGACTGTCTGTATTCTTTCTTCTCTCTGTCTTAAGCTCACATACATTTATCTAACACTGTGACCCATTTAGTCTGAATATGTCTTTATTGTGTATCTGCAATCCTTTTCTGACCAGGAGCACTTCTTAAAATTCTAAGCTGCATGGCTAGGACTATGGCTGCTTTGTCTTTTGACTCTACCCAATTTACATGGTGGAGGCATGTCCACTGCATCTGTGAGCTATGCTCTCCACCCTAGCTCCAGGGATGTAATATGTCTATGTCATCATTAAGCAACTAGTAGCAAGCTACTCACAAACCCCATTTAAGTACAAGACATCTTGAAAAAGCCAGAGTTCATGCTGCCCACACAAACCAGGAAGTCGTGCCTCTGCTCTCCACCATCAAGCAGAGCAAATTTGAAAAAAATATGACTACCAAAAAGTCTTGCTTAATTTCATTCTTTTATGTCTAGAATTCTTTTTGAAGCTCTCTCAGGTTTTATATGGATGTAGTAGGCCCATGTTGTGGCTCCGTTTTGTTAACAGAGACTGTTCTTTTGTTCCTGGCCACCCAGACCTGAATAATCACACAGAAACTATATTAATTACAATACTGTTTAGCCAATGATTCAGGCATTTTTCTAGCTAGCTCTTACACCCTAAATTAACTCATTTCTATTCATCTGTGTATCTCTATGAGGCTGTGACTTACTGGGAAAGGTTCTATTTTGTTGCTGTTCTCCTTTGGCAGCTACATGGTGTCTCCCTGACTCCATCTACTCTTTCTATGTATCTATGTTCAGTTCCTACCTGACTTTATTCTGCTAAACCATAGGCCCAAACAGCTTTATTCATCAACCAATAAAAGGAACACATATACAGAAGGGCATCCCACATTATAAAATTTAAGAGAAAAAGAAAAAAGAATGAAGAAGGTGAAAAAATTGTATCATGGATGATGCATCATAACACAGTGTGTTATGCAATAAACCCCTTTATCCATATGTCTTTACCTTCAGGCATTTATCACAAAGAATCATCTGGTTTGAGGTCTCTGGTCTCTGTTGCACCATTGACGTTGAACCCTCATTGGGACTTTTTCAGGACAGCCCATTGCTGCCCTTTGTTGTGGCTATTCTGTAGCCCTGGATCCCCAGGACTGATCGCACTCCCAACGTTCCTCACCCCTGTGCTTCAGCTGATCACAGATGGGGTGGATGTTGGGTGGACCAACACATTACCCTGGTTCTGAACCTGGGTCATTGCATAGTTAATTAGTGTAACTGCTCTCTTCTGTCTTTGCCATCAGGATGAGTTCTCCAGCATTGCCCTGGCAAATTCATCCCCTGTTAAGACAAGCAAAAGATGGGGCCAGGTTTTGCTGCTTTCACACAGGACCAGCTCTACTTTGTTGCCCGGGAGAGGTGTAGGGACTACTCTCCCAAGTGCTATAGCTCCTGTTCTTAGGACCTCAGGGACAGTTTTTTCACTTGCCTTAGGCATTGATGGGTGGGTGGTGGGCATATTTCCTCCATTCAGGCCACCACATGACAGATAAGTAATGGAGACAGCTCTCCTATGCTCAACTTCAGGGCTGGCTCACCCACACCTCTGCCAATGAGGTCAATGATACTACTGCCCAGGCAAAGTGCAGGGCCTGCTCTCCTGAGTGTTGCAGTTGGTGGTGGATGGAGACAGTCCTTTCATCTGCCTCAAGCATTGATGGGCAGTGTAGAGGGAATCTTTCTGTAAACCATGCCACCACAAAGCTTACAAGAGGAGAGAGCGGTGTGACTGCTCTCCCATTCTCATGCCTTTAGGGCCAGTTCTCCCATGCCTCTGTGAACAGAGTCAGCCCTATTGTGCAAACCTGGAGAGGTGTAGGATCTCTTCTGAGTGCTTCAGCAGGTGAGGGTCAGGACCATGTCTCCCTAGTGTTACAGTCAGTTGCAGGGGGTCGGGGCAATTCTCTACAGCCCTATCCTCTCTGCCTTTGATGGTATGAGGAGCCATGGACATCAACAGAGACCATGGCTGCTTCAAAGCCTGAGCCCAGACATGAGCCCTAGTATCAGCCCAGTCCCAGATATCATTGTGGCTCTGCCTGGTAATGAAGCCACTCACCTCAGTTCACACCTCATCTATTTCTCCTCTTCAGATTTGCCACTGGCCACAGGATATTAATCACTTTGTCCCTTTCTCTCTTTCCCGTATCACTCTATACATTTTCTCACCATGGCAGTACCCACTAGAGTGGCACATGGTGCAGGGAGTAGAGTGTTTTCTTCTCTGAGTCTCAGGTGGACTTCCTCAGGCCTGCTTATGGCTCTCTTTGTTCCACTTAGAGTGTCATGTTCCTGGGCAGGACCATGCTTTTTCATCACAAAAGATTGTAATAGTTCCTAACTGCCACGCAGGCTCCTGGTTGGTGGTGAAGTATGCTGCTGCAGTCCTCTAGTGTGCCTAGACAGTCCTTTCATGGACTAGAAAGCTCTGACTATGATCTGTGGGAGTTCCACTGCCCCAGCAGCATGATTCAGGGCAGGGGTGTGGCTGGAGACCTCTTGCAAGCCTGGGCTAGCCAAAGACATCTTCAAAAGGGAATTTAGTAAACTATTTTCATGTATTAGAAATGTCTAAAATAGGACAGTAAATATTATCCATACTGCTGCTTTCTCACATCAAACAGTTGTGGGTTGAACCCACAGATCCTAAGAAGGATTTTGGTCTATCCTTTTACTTCTGTGCATCACCTTCAATCACTTAGCAATATAGAGAATCTGGAAAGGAAAATAAAAGGTCTTTCTGCCAAAGAGCTGCTGTAAGGAAAAAATGGTGAAGCTATTAGCCAGACCTACCTCAAGGTTTTTGGAAGGTATTCAGAGGTCTCAATCATGTCTGTGCATCCTGAAACTCACCAGAAAGCCACAGGAGCAGTACCAATCATATGGGCCACATCACCTAGAGACATGCCATAACCAGACAAAACCAGAGCCAGGAAGAAGTAGACCCCTTTACAGAGTAATGACAAGTGGCTGTTTTAGATGAAGCCCCAACTCAGTGTTTTGTTTTGTTTTCAGACATGAGATTGCCTGAACTAATGTGGGTAAGAGCAGACTTACAGTCTAAATTTTACACTACTCTCATCTATTTCATTACTGAAATAATTAACTGTCAGCATAACGAGTGTACAGGACCTGATGAGGATGACATTCTCAACTTATTTCCATTTTAAGAAAGCACATGGATGTACCTCCTTTAGTCTTGGAAAATACTGGAAAAATGAACATTATGACATCTATATGACATTCTAGGAAAGGGCATAGATGGAGGGGAGACTCCACTGTCTGGAGACTGGTATAATGCAAGACGGAACAGGCCCTATCATCCTAGAACTCTGTGCATTTGTCAAAACTTAGAGAAATATTTATCCCAAAGAGTGAAATTTATTGAGTGTAACTTTTTAAAAACTCAGTTGAATTGCACTAAATTGATAGTGGATATGAAGATGGGAGGGGAGCATTAAAACAGGACATTTGTTTACTTTTAAAATGTGTAGCTAAAAAACAATATCTTATTGCATATGAGAATTAAAAGAAAAAATACTGCTGCAGGTTTACCCTGTGTTAAAAGAAAAAGAACCGAACCCCTCTATCACCATTGCTGGCTCCAATCAAAATCTACTCTTTAATTTAAAAAAAAATTGAAAAGGAGATCTTTATTGTGGTTTCAGGAAACACTTCTTATTTACCCATGCACTCACCTGCTGTAACATGGAGGCTGGCTTGTTGGGGTTTCTGTCCTGCCCGGTACCCCACAGCTGGCAAGCCCCAAAGAAAATCACACAGAGATCTGCATAAGTTATAAAACTGATTGACCCATTAACTCAGTCTTTTTATTAGCTCTTGTAGCTTATATTAACCCATTATTCTTATCTATGTTAGCCACATGGCTTAGTACCTTTCAGCAGGGGCAGGTTACACCTTGCTTCTTGGTGGTCTGAGCAGGGAAAATGCGGAGGGAGCTTCCTGCTTCCCAGAATACTCCTGTTCTCATAGCCCTGCCTCTACTTCCTGTCTGGTTGACCTGCTTATACTTCCTGCCTGGCCAATCAGAGTTTTATTAAAATATATGATTGACAGAATACAGACAATTCTCCAGTACCAATCTGCCATGGGAGACTGCAGACTACATTGTATTTGTATGTCAGAGTGTTCAAAATTCAGCCTTCTTTGTGTTCTTACATATGTGTCTGCAGGAGCTCTTCAACTGGCTTATGTATAGCAGCCAGAAACAAAAACCTTGGGTGGAAACTGTAGATTTGCTAGTTGATTAGCTAATGTGTTTCAATTCTTTCTGATCAGTATGCCCAGTTTCATGCTGCTCAGATAACTTTCATTTAGGATTTCAGTCCTTTAACCTCAAGGTTATTTCATTTTCTGTAGGGGTGTGTGTGTGTGTGTGTGTGTGTGTGTGTTAGAGAGAGAGAGAGAGAGAGAGAGAGAGAGAGAGAGAGAGAGAGAGAGAGAGAGAGAGAGAGAGAAAGAGAGAGAGAGGAAGCACAGTAATAAGGTAGTCTACAATATTTCTCTGACAGCTGTAAGGAGTCTTTGTTTAACAAAGGCATCTTTGCACCAGTACCTGGAGATAAGCACTGCTAACTAAGATCAGTTTATGATAATGTTTTCAACCAATTAAAAGAAATGTTTGCTAGCTCTAACAGCTATTCCTCTAGGGGTGCACCTCCTTCAGGCTAGTCCATAGAAACAAAACACTTGAAGGTCTCTTAGCTATTATTCCTCCGAGTCTCAATTCATTTGGTAGCCTAGTAAGAAAATAAATTCTTGATGAGTTTTATAAAAGCAAAGATAGTTTTAAGTTCTTTGAAGCATGACTATACCATATATTTTGCTGTTTATAAGTGTTTAAATGCTACCTGAGTATTTAGAAGGCCCATCCTTCCACAAGTATCCGATTTCTTGAGAGATAAAGTACTTCAGCTTGAAACAACAATGTAACTTGGGTTTGAGCTACTAAAATATAAAAGCCATTTTTAATGATATAATAATAATCTATAGACTAATTTGTGTCCCAGAAATCCTTATTATCTCTAGCAACTTCAGGGCTGAGTGTATTCCTTTATGACCTCAAACTGCGTCATGGTAACCTTGGCTACAGAGTCAAGGACTTGATTCAGATTCGAGAGAAGGAGTGGAGTCTGGGGACACTCTGAGCCTGTGCTAAGTGTCTCTGAGCAAGGCTGGTCAGAGCATGGCTAGGTATTTTACTATTCTATTCTATTCTATTCTATTCTATTCTATTCTATTCTATTCTATTCTATTCTATTCTATTCTATTCTATTCTATTCTATTCTATTTGACAAACCCTCACAGCAATAAGTAGTTTTAGATGAACCAATTCTAGAGTTTTGAGTGTTTTTGAAAACTTATCAACATATTAAGAAAAGTGCAGCAAGTTCCCTGTAGGGCCCAGGTCTACACTTGTTCCTGGAGTTCATCTTGAGGACAGTTTCTGGTCAACTAACTAAAACATTCTGTTTGTTCCTGTGCTCTCTCTGCCTTGCGGTGATTAGCTGTAGGGCATTGTTTACTCCATCTTGGGTATGGCAATTTTACACCTGCCTGGTGGGGAACTCCTTGTGCAGCAGCTAGGTATTTAAGGATTTCCTCAAAGTTGAATAAACGGCATTTGGCTGATCTCCTTTTGAATGATCCATGTCTCTTGTGTGTTCTTTCAATCTCCAGGCCCTTGCCTGACTATACTGAGAAGGTAACACAGAATTGGGTCTTACAGTTCCCCATGGCCATCTTCAGGCTGGACAACATATAGGTAAAGCAAAGGAGGCTTAGCAAAGATTGGAAGTTTAGTTTGAACTTGTGAGTGAGATAAATGACGTTCAATCCCACATGTGTTTTTACACATAAAACCTAGAGTGTTCATTCATGAAAATTGGTGTCATGATATCTTTTAGCATTTTTCACCAGTATGAATATATTAGTGGAAAAGGTCTATAAAAATGCCTGTTACTATGGAACTCACACTCTAATGGGCAAAGAGAATAAATAAATAATTGAACAAAGATTATTGTATTATAATGTTTTGAGTAGTGGATCTCAAAAGATGCAGCCTTGTCATATTTCTTAGACCTGTGAATGTTAAAATCTTAAGAAAAATGTTTTTGCAGAAGCAATTGAATCAATAATTTTGAGATTATGAGATTATCATAGATCCTTAGATTCAAATCTATGGCAGGAGTCTTTTCAGAGATGTATAAGAGAGACTCCACAGTCAAAACACAGAAGGACGAGATGATAAAGCTGCAGAAGGAGAAATGGAAATGATGCATCCAAGAGCCAATAAATGCCTAAACCCACCCAAAGATGTGAAAGGCAAGGAAAATAACACCTCTGAGTGCCTTTATCAAAATTACAACCCCGTCAAATTTTCTGTTTCAGACATCTGGCTTCTGGTAGCATGAGGGAACATATTTCTTTGTATTATTACACCAAGTTACAGAACCTTCTGGAAACTAAGACATGGCTCTTGTCCACTTCTTACAAAAAGATAACACCTCTTGGGTTAGACAATCAGAGGAGGTATTCTATAGATAACACAGTGTCCATTTTTGCTAGTCAAATTTTGATACTGTTACAAAATATTGGAGGAAATAACTTAAATGAGGAAGATATATATTTTGATTCATGATTACAGAGATTTCAGTCCATACACTCCTGTCTCCATAGCTAATGACCCAAGGAAAGGCAAAACTATGTTTGTTGTAGGAATGCATGGAAGGAGTTGAATGGGCTGGAGGGATTGAGGAGGAGAGGAAATGGAGATCGTACCCTTAAAGAGCATGCCACCTGGTGACCTGATTTTTCCAAATATGTTCTACCTCCTAATCTCCTATTCAGTAGTGAGCTTGTTACATTCTATGTGATCTATGTATAGGTAAAGCTGGTGTCCTTACTTTCCAATCACCTCTCCAAAGCCCATATCCAGCAATCAAATCTTTACACATCAAACTTGAAGAAGAGAATACTTCATATACAGTCTGTAATGCCATTCAGATAGAGGCACATCCTTGATTCTGAAACTGCTTTTACTGTGTCTCCTAACATCAAATGCCATCACACTTTATATTTTCTGACATGATTTATGTACATATTTATTGATGCCTCCCCTAGAATAACTACTGTATTATCAACTCCTGTTGGCATTATGTTGTGCCCCTAAAAGGTATTATTCAAAATGCTGCAGTGTCTTAGGATTTCAGATACATAAATGGTTCTCATTACATGGCTGAAAAAATAGATAATGACCAAGGGGTGTATAATGCATGTCCTTTCTCCAAAAATGGCAAATCTATGCATAAAGTCATGAAGAGGGCTTCACAGACAAGCAATGTGGTTCTGTAATGAACTATGTTCTCATTTTCTAGACAGGGGGTTGATCCTTTGAAAACATAAAAATCTACAGTAGAGATAAAGGAGATGATTTAAAAATCACTTTCTTTGTGAGTGGGACTGTGACTCAGTGGTGGTTGTTGGCTTGTCCATCTTGCATCAGGCACTGCTTCATTCCCTACACTGCAATGAATGAATGAATGAACAACTTAATTAACATTAATTAAAATGTTTCCTTGCTGAAAAATCTTTAAAATAGATTTTAGTGAGCCTGTATCTCCAATCTCTTCCCTCCAGAGTGATTGTTAAATATTTCCCCTATGTTCAGTGCCTTTCAAAATACAGGATTTTTTTTTTCATTCATGTACAATTTAGGGGGGAGAAAGATCTGTTAGCTCACAGATTAATGGTAGGTGAGTCATGCCATCTAGGGAATCTCTGTGTTAACAAAGTCTGCAGCTTGGTCTGTTACATTTTTACAGATGAGGAAGCAAAGACAATATCCTCTCACCCACACATGTACACCTGCACCTGGCAGTTCTGGCTCTATGGCTCTACATCTTTCAGTTAGGTCCCACCTCTAAATAAATTTTTCAGTCTCACTAAACACCATATCCAACTGTGAGCCAAGTGTGCAAGCATAGGTGTCTGTTGGGGACATCTTGCATTGAAATTATGATGTGCCAAAATCAGACAATATTCTAGGAATCCACATATGTGGTAGGTGTCAGTCCTTTAACACAGCATTATCACAAAATATGCTGATCTGGTTAGAAGCAACTATGTCATAAGCGATGTCTTATCTAAGTCCATCTGGGCTCAGTAAAAAAACAAACAAAAAACAAAACAAAACAAACCCTAGTGTCTTCAAGTCTTTCCAAATGGTAAATCTCAAACACAGCAAGTGTTTAACAGTCAATTAAATGTTTGTCCATCGTGTGTGTCACCGGATTTCTACTACTCTGGGCTTTTGGGGACCATTAAGGGGTGTCCAGCAGGCATCCAAAAATCATTTAAAAGCAAAACTGGTAATGCTTTGTTCTAATTGGCCATTCCAGTTCACCAAGACCCTCACTTGGGGCCACTGATCCTTAGTCAGTTCTGAACTCTGAGCCAAAGACCAATTCATGGAGTGCTGTTTGTCCTCTCACCAATGATTTGACTAATGCTCTAAGAAGACTTCAAAGTTGGTTGCATGTTAAAAGAAATTAAGGTCTTCCTGCTCTCCACTATAACTAGAAGAAGGTACCAACTGTTCTCCAAGAGAGTAGAGACACAGCCAGACTTTTATTTCCAACAAGCCCCCCCAGCCCAGAATGGCTACAATTGTCTATATGTGGTATTGAGGAAGCTAATCCATCCTCAGGTATTATTTATGTCATGCCTAAGTTATCCTTACTCAACATGCTCATACACACACACACACACACACACACACACACACACACACACACACACACATATATCCTTGGAGTAAAAATGCTGTCTGTTCATCATAGCCCTTTCATTTGGCCAAGTGATTATATGTAAGTTTGAAACTTATTTTACACCTTGACGTTTCCCAGGAATTCTTTCCATCCTTTTATAGTACTTGTCGCACATAAGTGTCTATACAGCAGTCAACACAGACACACTTGAATTCAAGAGTATTCTTTTGTCTGTTTTTTAAAAAACTTATTTATTATATATACAGTGTTCTGCCTGCATGTATGCCTGCACACCAGAATAGGACACCAGATCTCATTACAGATGACTGTGAGACACCATGTGGTTGCTGGGAATTGAACTCAGTACCTCTGGAAAAGCAGTCAGTGCTTTTAACCTCTGAGCCTTCTCTCCAGCCCCCTGTCTCTGTGTTTTTGCACCCAACACAGGGAAAGCCACATGGCTGGGGTTCAAAATTTGTTTGAAAAGTCACAGTGAGGATGTAATATAATCTTCTGACCCAGCTTTGCATAAGTAGCTAGGGCAAATATGCCTGTGATTTCACATTATGTGACTATGTCATTATACTTATTTTTGTTAACATGGACTCAATTGTTATTCTTCCTCAATTTTGAGATCAAATATGAACAGCCTTATTGCTTATAAAACCATCTTTTCTGACTCATATATTTATTAGTTCCTTTTAATTGTATATAAATTCTTCTGCTTTATCAATAGAGACTCAGGAGCCAGATGATGGGGTGAAAACCTAGTACCTCAGAGAGGCAGAGAAAGCAATGTGTTGACCATCCTTCTACAATGTCATCCTGTAAAGAGACTGTTCATTCATTCCTGGCCACCCAGATCCCAAATAACCACTCAGAAAATTTATTAATTAAAACACCGTTTGGCCAATCACTTAGGTGTAATTGAAGATATAGAGCTAGATAGCTCTTATATTTTAAATTAACCAATTTCTATTAATCTGTGCATCACCACGAGGTCATGGCCTACTGGTAAGGTTCTGGCAGGCTCCCACAGGCATCTTTCTCCTTCGGTGGCTACATGGTGTCTCCTTAACTCTGCCTACTTTCTCCTCTATCTCTGCTTGGAATTCCCACCTTATTTTATTCTGCTTTGTCAGTAGGTCAAAGGAGCTTTATTAGTTAACCATTGGTAACAAAACACATTCACAGCATACAGAGAGTAATCCCACATCATCATCCCAGAATGAGAACCATCCTATACCACTGTCTAAGACAAACCTCCTCCAACCAGATGTTCCTCCCTTCTACTTCCTGTGCCTGACCTTCTGATTTCTCCTCCTTCTCTATGATTACTTCCAGGTAACTGACTGCTTGTTCTACCTCTTGACCTATGGTTGATTTTATTTAAATAATACAATCTCAGGGTTCAGAGGGTGATCAAATATCTCACAGTAGTCTTCAATTAGGGTAAGGGCATTTCTTGTTTGTATATTTTTTCATGATCTTTATTTTCTTATTTCCTTTATATGTTCACTTATGAAATAAAGGGTCCCATCTTCCTTCTTTCCTTCCTTCCTTCTTTCCTTCCTTCCTTCTTTCCTTCCTTCCTTCCTTCCTTCCTTCCTGTTAATTCCCTTCTAAGCCTTCCCCAGATTATGTTCATTTTACAGTCACCAGAATCAAGTGAATAGTAGTATATCCCTTCACTCCAGTACAGTGGTTCTCAACCTTCCTAATGTTGTGACCTTGTAAAACATTTCCTCATGCCACATGTTGTAGTGACTCCAACCATAAATTAATTAGTTCATTTTACATCTTGACTACAGTTTCCCATCCCTTCTGTCCTCCCAATCCTTCCCTCCATCTCCCCTCTGCTTCCCCCAAGCCCCATCCACTATCTACTCTTTTTCTGTTTCCATTCAGAAAAGAGCAGACCTCCCATGGATATTTGCAAAACTTGTTATATCAAACTGTAATAAGACTAAGCACGCTGCCTTATCAAAAGTTGAGTAAGGCAACCCGGTATGAAGAATAGGGTCCCGAAATCCAGGAAGGAATTCAGAGACAGCCCCTGCTCCCAGTATTAGGAGTCCTACAAGAAGACAAGCTATACAACTGACACATATATGCATAGGGCCTAGGTTAGGCACATGCAGGCTCCCAGATTGTCAGTTCAGTCTCTGTGAGTTTATATGAGCCCAGATTAGCTAATTCTGTGGGTCTTGTTATGTCCTTGACCACGGTGACTACTACAATTCTTCCTCTCTCTCTTCAGCAGGGTTCCCTGAACTTGACCTATTGTTGGACTGTGGGTTTCTGCATCTGTTTCTACCAGTTGCCTCTCTGGTGTCCAGTCAAGTTTGATTCTATCCCACATCTCCGGGACATCCATCCTTTGGCTCCTAGTGCTCCAGGCAGTGGCAGGGGTGGGCTGACTCTTAAGAGATGGGTCTGATACTGACCAGTCATTGATTGGCCATTCCCACAGTCTCTGTACCCCCCTTACCCTAGAATAACCCATAGTCAGGATAGATTATAAGATAAAAAAGGTTATATGGTTGGGTGGTGTCCCAAATTCACTGGAACATAGACACTCTTTCTCTACTTTCCTATATAGGTGAGCTAAATCATTTTGGCAATTATAGTTAAGTCATAGTTAAATTTTTTGCTATTAAATAATTTCAAGTGATGCATTTCGTTTGAAAAGTACTTTTATTTTTCAGTTTTAAATTTTATTTTCCAAGTTTTGTTGTTCTTCTGTTTGTTTGAGATAGGACTTTGTATATCCCAGGCTGGCCTCAAACCTATTGTGTAGCTAAGAATATCCTTGAGAACCTATCCTACTGTCTCTGATATTTGAGTGCTAGTATTGCAAGCATTTTCTACTGCACCCTATAATGACTGCACTTTATGAGCCAAGTCTGGCGATCTTTGCCTTTGTGAATGTCAGTCATTATCTATGAGAGGAAGGCTCGTGAATACTCAATATAGGGGAGTATTAAGAGGAGCACAAAAACACACTTTAACAGAAGGTTAACATCTCATGGTCAGTAACATGATCTCTGTGGCTGACAACCTTTCCATGAAGCAGTCCAGGATGGGCTTTCTCTCATCAGCCACCTGCAGGGCACAAAGGGAAAACTATTCATCTCCATTTCATAGAATGAGAGCCACTGAGATCAAGAGCTAAATGAAGAGCACAGCAGAAAATCTGTCCCCTTGCTGATGTTTTAAGCAGCATTGGTTGGGAGGATAGATCCATGAATGTGTGAGGTAGAAACTCATTATTACTGAGACAAAAGGTTGGAAATGATCTTAATCTAGAAAAAAGAATGAAATATATTTTTGTCAGTTGGCATATTAAAATTCTCTTTATATATTTGAAATAAAGGGAAAAGCAGTAAGCATCAGGTTAGAACCAAAGTATATACCTTATGAGATGTAATTTATAATGAATAAACAAAAGTATTTTAATTATTTACTGAGAGCTGAATAATCAGACTCAAGTGTGGACCATGTCAAACGACGTTTTGTGAAGAGCTAAGCTTGCTGCTTGACAAACATGCAAAAATTACTAATGCTAGTGAAATGTCATTTTTCTCTATTTCCTTGATTATCTCTCCTCCATGATTATTTCAATTTTGGTTTCCTGTTTTGTACAAGCCCCCTTCCAAAATATCATCCCAATAATAGAGCAAGACTAGAAAGTTCAAAATCAGCCCCGAGTCAGGACACTGAGCATGCATCTGCAGCACTCTCTTGAAGGGGCGTTGTCGATCGGCAATTATGATTAACCAGACTAGCTTTAATATATAATATTCAGCTTTAATAAAGGAAAAAAAGGGAACTTACAAGAGCCAAGGTTCCAGCGAGGAGCCCAGGGAAAAACAAAGAAGGCGAACAAAAGCACATGGATCTTTTAAAGGTATTTGGGGCCCTGGAGGGGTCATGTCCCTCAGACAAAAGGGTTGGTCAGCTCCCCCATCATCTCCCCCTTTTGTCTAACTAAATAAGACAGATTCAAAACCAAGTACAACTATGTACAATGGGAACAGATAATAAATATAAAATTACAAACAGCAAACAATATTAAGCAAGAAACATATAACAAAAGTTTTACTAAGCATTCTACTTCAAGGAGTCTAAATAATGTAGAGAGTAGCTACAATTATTTTATCTTCAACCCCATCAAAGATCTGAGAAGGGAAGTAATATTACTTAAGCAACCAGGAAGTACAAACGAGAAACTTCCAAAATGTGCAACAGATGACAGAGACAACTGACTACCTGGGCAATCACCCAAAATCTCATTTTGCAATGTTGAGACAACCAACTTTGGCTAAGGCCTAACACAACTGACATACCATTTTTCAAAGGCAAGGAACTGTTAGTAGAACTATCCTACCCTGTCTTGGCAAGATAAGACAATCCTGTTTTATCCACTTATGGGTATTCTGTATCTTTGTCAGTAGTCAAGGTATGGGCTTTTCTTTGCCCAAAGGCCAGTTCTGCCAAGAAGAAGACAAGCTCCCAGTGGAGTGTCATTTGTGCTCAACGTTC
Source organism: Arvicola amphibius (assembly GCF_903992535.2). Lineage (NCBI taxonomy): Eukaryota > Metazoa > Chordata > Mammalia > Rodentia > Cricetidae > Arvicola > Arvicola amphibius. The sequence goes on along the minus strand of NC_052057.2, from coordinate 56,163,185 downwards.
TCTCGGGAGTAGAACGGTGTTGCCAGGAGTGATTGTGTCTTATAAGTACAAAACTCTAGGTTAGATTAAAGGCCATTTTCTACAGCTCTTTGAAGAGGTCAAAGATTATACTATCTATACTAAATATAATTTCTATGTATCTAAAAAACCTGAAAATCCTAAATATAAATATGACAAACATATACTTATCTAACTTGAAGACTAAGAGAATAAACAACTGTGCAATAGATGAAGACAATGATCTCCAAATGTAAACAATGTCATTACATAAATAATATCAGATGTAGAAATGTAAATGTCTCAATAAAACAATTGTTTTAAACAGAGGTAGAAGCATACTCCCATACAATAAATAGAGGTAGAAGCATACTCACATACAATGTTCAATATATCAATATACAAGAATTAACACCAATACAGTTTTCTAAAAACAATAACTCACAAATATCAATCATCTCATCAAACCAGTTAATCCCCCCTTTTTTTCAATAAACACCTCTGAGTCCATATAATACTTCGCCCATCCCCTCAACCCTATACCAACCAACAAATGATGTCCTTAAACCTGAGGGCAAACTCTGTTGGGAAAGGGGATGTCGTTCTCTAAAATTGCTTCTAGCTGACATGGGGGTGACATTCTTCTCAGGGGGTCCTGTGAAAGCAAATGATGGTTAAATACCCAGGTTAACATTTGGTCTGAGAAAATTGTAACCAGCCTCTGAGTGTTTTGAGGCAGTCCGACCAGAATGTTGTCAAAAATGTGTACCATTTGAAAGTGTCCTGTGCAGTTGGTACCAAAAAACAGGTCTAATTTTAACGCTATTAAAAACATGACGTCATAGTAACCAGGTGGAGTTGATGTTGTGGGGCCCAATCTTCATCCTGGAAACTTCAAAGATCACTGAAGGAAAATTTGTTGTTTGTTACAGAAAAGGTAAACATTATCTACAAAGACATATACAGACACACACACAGACACACACACACACACACACACACACACACACATATATATATATATATATATATATATATATATTCAATGAAAGGTGTATTAAAGACAGACACAGATATGAGGGAAGGCAAAGAAAGTTTATCAAGTATATTAATAATAATATTATTATTATTATTATCATTCTGTCCCATAACATGGCTCCTGACCTGAGACAGAAACTCTGAGATATCTCTTATCAACAGGCTTGGAATTGAAGAGGGATTGGGCCAGAGTCCAACTCCAAAACCAGCTCTACATATTTATAAAGAAATGTACATTGAGACACATTAAAAAAATTTTTTCATACTCACAGAATCCATTTAGTGTTATTGCTGATGCTTAGTGGGTCATATCTAGTTTCCATCCATCAGTATTTAAATATCCAGGGTCCCTTAAATTCTTTGAAGATGAATGTTTTTCTGTGGAGATAAGAAAAGAACCCTGCCCCCAATCTATGTTTTTCTTATCATCAGTATGATCATCATCCTTGTGTATGAATTGTTATTTTTCTTTTCCAATGGGCTTCTCCTCTTCAAACCAAACCTTTATTAATTTTGATGGTATCCACAATTTTTCTTCTCCTGTGGAGACAAGAGCAAAACCCCTTCCCAATGCAGCACATCTCCTGGTTTCCATTGCGAGGTCAGCACATCCTTGAAATAAACTGGTTGATTTAATTCAGCAGACTTTTCCATTATCCAATGTCTTTCTTCAGCCATTGTCCCCTTCTCATTAGGATTGAGAAAATTCAAGGTTAATAAAGCATTATATATTCTATTTCTGGGGGTATTTTTCACCCTTCTGTTTGTTTAACATATCATTTATAGTTTGATTTGATCTTTCTATGACTGCTTGACCTGTAGGATTGTGTGGTATACCTGTAACATGCTTAATATTGTAATAAGCAAAAAACCGTTTCATTTTCCTAGAGACATAAGCTGGACCATTATCTGTCTTTATTTGTGTAGGTATACCCATGATGGCCACAACTTCTAATAAATGAGTGATTACTGAATCAGCTTTTTCTGAACTTAAAGCAGTTGCCCATTGGAAACCTGAATAAGTGTCAATGGTATGGTGTACATATTTTAATTTGCCAAATTCTGCAAAGTGGAACACATCCATCTACCAGATTTCATTCCTTTGAGTGCCCTTTGGATTAGCTTCTGCAGGCAATGGTGTTTGGTTATAGAAAGAACAAGTAGGGCATTTCTTTACAATCTCCTTAGCTTGTTGCCATATAATAGAAAAACTCTTTCTTCAAGCCTTTGCTATTGACATGATGTTTTTTATGAAATTCAAAGGCCTGTAGCATACTATCAATCAATAATTGATCAATATCTGCATTACCTTGTGCTAGAGGACCTGGCAGACCCATATGGGATCGGATGTGTGTTATATACATAGGGCAAAGCCTGTTCCTGATCATGTCTTGTACCTGGATAAACAATGATGTTAGTTCTGTATCATCAGATATAAATTCAGCAGTTTCAATATGTAAGATAACTCCTTCTGAATATTGTGAGTCAGTAACTATATTAAGACAATTATATATTGTCTTAATATATCCAATTTAATTGTGATCAGCTCTCTAGAACTGCTGTCATTAATTGAATCCAATCGTGTGGAGTAACTTTGTTGCTGATAGACCATGTTTTTTTTTTTTTAGCATCTCCTTAACAAAGGAGCTATGTATCCCAAAATTTATAACAGCTTGTTTAATTTCTTTCAGATCATTCATACGGATGGGCTCCCATGTATGTTCCTTGATGACCCTAGGGTTTCTGGAACCAGTCACCTTCTCTGTTGTTATTACTGGAAAGGCAGGTAGAGCTTTATGGTAATTATCCCAGAGAGTTTTACTCACTGATGGAGTTAAGATTTTCCTTTCTACCATTTGCTCCTGTTCATCAGAGTCTATAATTTCCTCAATCTTTTCAAATCTGTTTACCATTGCCTTCTGCAAGGCCTGAATCTCCTGTCCAGAATTATTTTCCAAGGCCTTCATAGAGGATTCTAAGGTATGAAGTTTGTCCAATACAGATAATATCTCATCCTTGGATAGAATTTTCATGGCATGAATTGTGCCGTCTTGTAATAACAATCTGTCATTCAATCTCTCATATCCTTTAGACAAAATCTGATTGTCAAACTCAGTGGATTTAATCCTCTCAGATAATGTTTCAGTTCCTACAGACAGGGACTGAAATTTTCAGTCCAAATCAGTTGTTCCCTCCTCCACAGTAATGAATCTCTCCTCAATACCAGACTGTACTTTTTGTAAATTTTGCTCAGTTGACAGAGTCATATCAGACAAAGATCTATTCCTTTCCTTGAGAACTTCAAACTGTTTCTTGATGTCGTTATTGTCAATCTGAATTGTTTTTGAAATTACCTCAACCATTTGGAAGTTGTCTCTCAAAACAGTCATGCCCTTTCTTAATTTTTCAACTTCTGCCTTAAGAATCCTGGATTCGTCCTGTAAGGACTCTATCATTTTCCTATTGTCCAACCACATTATAATGAAAAAAATAAAAATAAGAAAAATACCAAGCCCTATAAATATCCAACCAAAGAAAACCTCATTTGCATCCTGCCATAACTCAGCCATGGTGGAATTAAACAATCTGTAGAATCCTTCAACAGTGATACTTTCAGACATTTTCAATTAAATCTGTATTTATTTTTATGTATTTATTTATTTATTTTTAATTGAAAGAAATTTTAACTGTAATGACCATTGCCTGCCAGTAGGTAGCGGGGTGCACTTGATCCACGTGGCTGAAAAAGTCAAACCCGGAAAGGAAATTCTAAAAAATAGAAGCTCACAGACCATGCACTGTGTGGATTATAGGCGGGTAGGCTACTCGGACTTTGATGGTGAGAGCGCCAGACCAAGTCTGCTGCAGTGGTGGCGGAGGCAGTGCAAACACCAAGAAAATGGCAGGGGAGCCGCCCTTATGCTGCTGGAGTTGGAGTCACCGGCAGCCTCAAAGCCAGCCGCCTGTGTAAGAGCGCTTAAGGCACAGGGGCCTGAGCTCCGTTTGCTCCTGTGCGCTGTGAAAGCTGCTTGGGCTAGTGCAGGCTAGTGGGCCCGTGGGCCCGGGTCCGGTATGGCGCACAGTCTGGTCGGGCGGGACTGGAGCCCCCCCCCCCCCCCCCCCCAGTAGTAGCTGGACGCCTGGCAAATGGGGCGCTGTGCCCATAAACTGCGAGCTGCGAGCAGCTCTGCTGTTGTCCGGTCAGGCCTGCCCCAGGGACTGGGGGAGGGGTAGGCCCCTGTCGCCGGTTCCGGGCAGCCATGAAGTGACCAGGGGTAGTCAAAAGCCGCATGGAAAAAAAAAAAAAAACTGCTCTTGGGCGACCCACTGAATTCAATGCTGAATCCGCACAGTGTAGAATCCCCACAGTGTAGAAGCTGCGCAGATGGGAGTTCTCCTGCGAGGGTGGGGAGGGGGGAAAGCCGCTAGCCACACATAAAGGAGAGGTAAACCTAATCAGCAGTACTAGCACTTGTTAAGCAGCGGAGGCTGCCCAAACTCAAACGGCAGGACTCAGGCAGTCACAAGCCCGTCCTGTGCTCTGTAGGAACAGGGCTGGGGCGACTGCTAAATCAATCAAAAGCCCAACGCCGTGTGGCTGGCATTGGGGTTCGGAGCTAAAGGCTCCCAAATGCCCCGAGTTGGACGCCAAATGAAGGGGCATGGTCAATCAGCAATTATGATTAACCAGACTAGCTTTAATATATAATATTCAGCTTTAATAAAGGAAAGAAAAGGGAACTTACAAAAGCCAAGGTTCCAGCGAGGAGCCCAGGGAACAACAAAGAGGGCAAACAAAAGCACATGGATCTTTTAAAGGTATTTGCTGTTTCCTATTGACTGAGGGTTTCCTCTCCTGCCTGGTTTCTGTCCTCCCACCAGGTTCTACAGCCATTTAGCCCTAAAGAAAATCACACAGAGGTCTACATTAACTATAAACTGATTGGCCCATTAGCTCAGGCTTCTTATTAACTCTTAAACTTATCTTAATCCATTATTCTTATCTATGTTAGCCACATGGCTAGGTACCTTATTCAGCCAGACAATCACATCTTCCTTTTTCTGTGACTGGGACAGGAATGGGGAGAAATGGGCTTCCTCATTCCCAGAATTCTCCTGTTCTCATTGACCCACTTCTACTTCCTGTCTGGTTGTCCTATCTGGCTACTGGCCAATCAGCGTTTATTTAAAACATAATTGACAGAATACAGAATTGTCCTGCACCAGTTTCCTCCAACACTAGTGAGAATTATCCCCTTTCCTTCAACACACTAGATTGTTAATTGTGGTGGTTTGAAAGAAAATGTCCCCCAAAAGGGAGTGGCATGATTAGGAAGTGTGGCCTTGATGGAGGAAGTTTGTCACTGGGGGGCAGGCTTTGAGGTCTCTTTTTCTCAAGCTTCCCTCAGTGTGACAGTCGTCTTGTTGACCTGAACGATGTGGCACTCTCATCTACCTGCCTGTTGCCATGCTCTTTGACATGATTACAACAGACTGAATCTCTGAAACTGTAAGCAAGCCATCATCAATTACATGTTTTCTCTGTAAGAGTTGCTGTGGTCATGTTGTCTTTCCATAGCAATAATCAAACCCAAACTAAGACATGAATGTTAATCATATCTACACATTATCTTCACCACAGCTTTCTAAATATGTTTTACTATAAACACCAGACCACAGCCAGGTTGTCACATAAAACTAGCACACATAATGCATAAATTCTATCACCCACACAATTGGGTCATGTCTCCTTATTGGTCAAATTAACCCTTCCACTCTGCTCTCAATTCCCCTGAAATATTCTTCTCAGGAAGAGAAGAATCTCATGCCCATGGTCACAAGATGTACTTTCAAGTTCACTTTATCAGATTGTTTTGTTTTTTGTTTGTGTTTGTTTGTTTTCTGCTCAGAAGCTGCTATGGTCTTTTATGGTTTTTGGCCAGGAATCATCACTACCTACCTATCACTGTCACTTTTAATGCCATGTGCTATGTTCCTCTCTGGGGTCCCATATATCAGTAAGATAGAACCCTGGTTCCTGTTTTTCACATGCTCCATGGTGCCTAGAGTGAGTGACAATGGAGGCTGTTGTCCTTCCATGCTGATCACCATCTCTGAGATCACATGTGTGAACTATACTGGAGATCTTCACTATGTTACCTGTGGTCATCCCATGCCACCACTCCTACTACTATGATGGAGGAGTGTCTATGTGTTACTTTCATTATTAATGAAGAAAACTGCCTTGGCCCTTTAAGAGACAGAGGATTGGGTAGGTGGAGTAGACAGAACAGAATTGTGGAAACAAGGAAGTAGAGTTGGGGAGACGCTTCAGGCAGTCGCCATATGCAGTCTCCATGCTTTTCCTCTCCGAGATGGACGCAGGTTAAGATCTCTCCTGGTAAGCCACATCTCGTGGTGCTACACAGATTACTAAATATGGGTTAAAGGAAGATGTGAGAATTAGCCAATAAGAGGCTGAAACTATGGGCCAGGCAGTGTTTTAAAAGAATACAGTTTCCGTGTAATTATTTCGGGTGTAAAGCTAGCCGGTGGCCGGGTGGCTGGACACAGCCCCGCCGTTCTTTCAACACTACTAAAAATGTCTTATTGCTTCACAAACTTCACAGGTTCAAAGAGCAAAACTGGCAGAATCTGCAGAACATTTTGGCCCCAGAGTAAACTATAACAAAGACCTGACTTTAACTGGATCACTTGACTTTGGCATTGAGTTTATAAAACAATCTTCTACTGTTTCATGACCAATACCCCTTAGATGGTCTTGGATTGTCTAATGAGGTAAGCTTAAGCAGGAACATTTTATTCAACAAAAGAGCATCTGAAATATTGATTTCAAAAGACAAAGATTGTGTTTTTAATTTAGATTCTCTTGGAAGATTTAGTGGCCCTTTATCAAAGTCTACCCACTCTTCATATTTCCCAAGTCCAAAGAATAGCTAGGGATCCTAGGAAATAAAAATTATTGCCCTAAGATATTCTCCCTCTATGGTAGTGGGGCATTTCTAAATTAAAATTAGACTAAAAGTATCTCCAGTTAACTTTCTGGAACAAAGTTGGTTTGCTCCTGGGTGAACTGCTACTTCCATTACTGAACCAAGCAGTCATTGGTGGTCTTTATGTGGCAAACTTCCTTCAAAACAACGTGGAAAAGGTGTAAAATATTTTGCTACTGAGCTTCCTATCATGTGATGTTTAAAAATCCTTTTGCCTACTCCATGTGTCAAACAGTCTACTTAACTTACCATCGTGTCTAGAATACTGATCTTCGTGGAGCTGTGGGCTCTTTGTCTTGTAACATTTTCCCTTCCTGTTTTCTTTATAGTTCACGGAATCCACCATATTTCTTCTGTTTTTCCTGACCATTTTTAAAATTGTGAATGCAATTTAGGGTACGATAAAAGTCTAGGATTCAAGATTATAGTAATTGGTTCAAGGATACTCACCTTTCAAAAGGAAGAATCCAGATAAACTAGTAACAGCCTTCTGGCCCTCATTTGTTCCTATTAACTTAAATAAATTAAACTTAGAAAAATAGCTGAGTACTGAAAAAACTGTACTTGTAAACTATCTGTAACATCAAGGCTGCTCTGGACTACAACAGAACTGAACAATAAGCAGATAGATGGACGCATTTTCTATTTTTAAAATGTCTTAGAATCATCAAAACTTTATTTTAAATGTCTAATATCATTGTTTCTTGATATAGACTTAAAAATTCTTATCGGTGAACACTGTTGTGTTCCAATGAATTTACATTCAATTTTCCTAATAATTTGAGAAATGATTGTCACCAAAAAAGACACTTTACGAAAAAATATACCATTACCATTAGCCTTTGGAAGATTAACAAAGGCCAAATTATTGATTTTCTTTTCAAGGATTTAATATAATTTAATGAAGTTCAAAGAACAAAAAATGAATTTGTCTAATTAACTAGGCCCGTTTTTAAAAAGAAGAATTTATTTAACAAGTGACAATACTTATTTAACAAGCTCTTCATCAAAGAATGTTTCTGTAATGTCCTGCGTGCTTGATCATAGCACTTTAAGTAGTGCTTGGAACTTTAAGTAGTGGAATTTGTTTCCATAAAAGGATTATTTAATTTTTTTAGATTCCAAATTGCTTATTCAAGTTCTGGAACAACTAAGTAATGTGACATCTTCTGTATCTAGAAACATTTTATTGATTGTTTATCAACTTCATGTGAAAAGAAAGGTTAGCATTGTAATGTTGTGTAGATATTGTTACTTACTGAATATTTAGTATCCATGTGTGTTTTGTGTGTGTGCCCACATTTGTGCATGAGATATGTATACATATAAATTGAAAGTTTTCAACAGTCCTATTGTATAGGAGTCACTGATTCTCCTAATTATCAGGTGGGTAAACTGTAACCCGCCAGTGGGTCAGCTATTCAGGGTTCCTGAAGAGGCGCTACCTGCAAGAAATCACTGGTGAGAGAGAGAAATGAGACCAAGCAAGATTCTATTGTCGAGGTCTCCCTTTATTAGGGTGAAGGTTACAGCTTATATAGCCCTTGAATGAGGAACTTGGCTTGGGGTGGGGGTAGAGGGTAGCAAAGGTCACCAGCTAGCAAACCTGGTGTAAGCCGAAACAATCTTTTAGTGGCTTCGTTGACAAACAGCTCTCAAGGTAGTTGGGATGTGGGGGCTCTCTGCAAACATTCTTAGGAGAATGGTCCCTGCTATCAAGATAGTTGAGATGTGGGGCAGGTTCCGTTAACAAACAGCTCTCAAGGTAGTGGGGCTTTCTGCAAACATTCTTAGGACAATGGTTCCTGCTATCATCTTTTAGGACTATGGTCCCTGTCAGTAAACAGACTCAACTGGCAAGTGTTAGCTGTAGTTCAGTTAGGCTGACTTCAGGATTCAAATGTCCTTACCTTCAGCACTACTTACCCTACTTGTTATGAGCCCAGTGGTGGTCTACTGTCTGAGAAGGATTTACAAAGCTATAATGAATTAGTAACACATTGAACTGAGTTTAAAATATGTCTGGTAGAGATAAATGAAACAAGAGTATAATAAAAAATATGATAGCAAAATCCCATGGGTGCTTTCTCTGGGTGGCTGTCCTATAAAAAGTTCTGGTCACACAGTTGACTTAATGGATACAACATCTAGCCTGTGAATAATGGTTACTCCCACTGTAGAGATGAGTGCTGGACAGCTGCTAAGCCCCTAAGTTTAGATGTGGCACTCAACAGTTTGAGTCTTCTTGGTCCCCACTCTCCTATTGTTTTAAAGGCTTTTGCAGGAAGACCTAAGGTGGAGGATAATTTACTGTGTCAGAACATGATATGAATGAAGTCACCATCATCCCTCCCTACAGCATTGGTAGAGATTTTGGTGGCAGGCGAATCTTAAGAGAAGATTTACAAGAGAAAATAATAGCATTCATTCCTTTTATCAAATGTTACCTTGGCAGTTTTCTTAACCAAGTCTGAGATTTGGTATGCATACTGTAATTTTAAGAAAGTCAGGAGACTAAAGATGGGAGGATAAGAAAGATAAAAAGTATAAGAAGGCCTTAATTCACTGACAACTGAGAATGTCACAGTTTTAACTGGTTTCTGTGAAAGATATTACATAATGCTGTCTATTTAGAAACTTTATGAGCATTCAAAGGACTATTATTTGCAAAATATTTAGAACTGGCCCTGACACACAGTGAGTGTTTGTTAAATAAATAAATATATTTGGAGTATATTTAGTAAATAGACTCAAATCATCTCTATTTTTCTCTTACCCCACACTCCCTGCCTTTTCTTACCCTCATATTTCTCAGGTGCATTACTGAGATAGTATCTGTCTCACTATGGATTCTGGGTTGAGTTAGCTGGGAATCAAGGTACATATGTGAGGAGAGATTAGAAAAGCATCTGTAAACCTAAGGAAAATTCAGTGATAAACCTGATAACCAGGGTATCATAGTAAGCACTACAGGGGCTCAAAAGATAATGAGAACTGTGAGAGCAAAGTTGTCTATATAGAGGTTGGAAGAAAGAACTGAATGAGACCGGACAGATGTGAGTAAATATTGTAAAAGGCAGAAATAATGGCATGTAGGATTAGGAAGCTGAAAATATACAATGAATCCAAAGATCACCAAGTCCTCAAGTTTCTGCTTTGTAAAGTGTGGTCTCTTATTCTGTTTGATAAAAATGTGCACTAATGGGTCAAAGACATGAATATCTTTTTTTCCCTCTAAAGTCTGTCATTTTTTTTCATCTTAAATATTGGCCTCTTCAATCTCCTGTTAATTTCATTTTCATATCAAAACCAAAATCAACATCTTGGCCCTAGTTTTAATTTCTTAATAGGTACATTTCAGGTTTTTTTGGATCCTTAGAATTTCTGTTCCATACTCATAGCTGTTTTATAATAAAAAATTATTCAGAACTCAAGGTATTTTATTTGCTATAGAATTTTCTACTTCAGGAGGAAGACTTTAGGAAAAAGAATTCCTCTGTATTCTGAAAACATGGTTTCCTTTTCCAAAACTCATTCTTGCTACCCTGCTTCCCACAGACACATAATGGAAGTGCTTTAGTTCCTCTGACTTGCCAGCATTCAGGAAAAGCTATTGCAGCTTTTATTGTATTCCACAGAAAAATAAGGCACTTAACATTGCCTGACTTGCTTCTGCAGCTTATAAAAACTGTAAAAAAAAAAAAAAAAAAAAAAAAGGCAAGCTCTGCAAAGCTCACAGCTTCCATCACCAAAGGCAGTGCATGAAACTGGAGTTGCCTTTTGCTATCCTCATTGCAAATCCTGACTTTTCAGTATAAACTTGCCACCTCCAAAGACTGTTACTGTTACTTCTCTTTCCAGAGCTTTCACTTGTTCCTATCTCTCCATTCCTTCTATTGTTTGAACAGGCTTTTATATTTTGATATTTTGAAATTTTGCATGGTTCTTCAGAAGAATAGGCATTGGGCATTCACCCCACACTACAGCTTTCAGGTTTCTTGGATTTAGTAAAGGGACCATCACTGAACTGTTTGCTTTGAGCATCCATACTAACCTTGGCTGTAAAAGAAATTCAGTTGGACTTCGTTATTCTTGGTCTCTGTCTTCAGTCTGAATTTTAAATATTAATGCTAGTTACTAACTGCAGTCTCTGATAAACTGTTCTGTTCTTCCCAGGCTCTTCCTGGAAGCCAATGGTGCAGAGAAACCCTGTCTTGAAAAACCAAAAGAAAAAAGAAAAAAAAAAAAAAAAGAAGCCAATGGTGGCCGTTGGATGTACTTTTTCACCAGTGGAAATATGGAGGAATAATGGATGCAGTTTCTGCTGCATGTGTTTGATAAGAAACAGTTTTCCTTGAACTTGCTTTGTTAACTCTGTGCAAAAATCAGAGACATGCCTGAGATAACTTCCATCACACCCACAAAGCTATATCTCATATATACTGCTTAAAGACCACCTGGATCAGGGAGGCTATTATAGAAATTTTCATAAACTCTACTTTGTTGTAAGCCTTTGTGCAGTGGAATGCTTGGGAGCTTTTGTTTCAGTACCTCTGACTGTTATTCTGACTTTTTCCTTTTCTTTTCTTGTTGCCTTACTAGGAGCTAAAAGTTCTATGGATGTAAGAAATAAGAGATATCTGTACTGGCCTCTGCTGTAATCATTGAATCAATGTTTAATGACTGCATTTATTTTTGGAATATCACTATTCAGTGTAAGCAATGATGCAGAAAAGAGATGCAGACAAGACAGAGAAAATGGTCTGATGTAATCACCCACTATTCCAGCACTCAGCAGTCTGAGGTAGGAAAAACAGGAGTTTAAGGACAGACTGGACGACTTAGCAAGAAAGACACTCTTCTCTAACTTGGCTTGAGCTTGGTGGTAGAAACCATTTCTAGATAAGTAATAGACTCCAAAGCTAAGCTGGGGCAGAGCGATGCACTTCCAGTAGCCAACTTTGTCACTCATTCCAGGTTTGGGCAGTCAACCAGACCTAAGAAAGCACCATTTTTTGAATGGCCCTTATAATTGGTAGGTGACAAGAAAAAGCATTTATTTAATCAAACTTCTTAAAGATGTGAGGATCTCTATGGATATAGTGGGAAACAGTAACATTATTCTAAAGGCCGATGGAGATTGTGTTCCTGATCTGTCTTGTATTCATTTGAGAATTTCATCTTTTTCTGCATATGTTTTCTATTCTGATCTGTGAATTATTGAAGCACCATTAATCTTTTGTTTTTGTTTTTATTATTATTATTTTATTACTTTAAAAAATACCAATCCAAATTCCCACTTCCTCCCCTCCTACCACTTCCCTTGCACTCCCACCACATACCCTCTTCCCCACCCCCCTCCAATCTTAAGAAAGGGCAAGGCACCCTGCCCTGTGGAAAGTCCAAGGCCCTCACCACTACATCTAGGTTGAGCAAGGTATACATCCAAAGAGAATAGGATCCCAAAAAGCCAGTACATGCAGTAGAGACAAATCCCAGTGCCATTGTCATTGTCCCCTCAGTCTGCCCCAACTGTCAGTTACATTCAGAAAGACTAGTTTGATCCCATGCTTGTTCATTCCCAGTTCAGTTGGAGGTGGTGAGCTCCCTTTAACTTAGGCACACTGTCTCAGTGGGTGAACCCCTCATGGTCTTGACTTCCTTGCCCATACTCTCCCTCCTTCTGCTCTTCAACTGGACATTGGGAGCTCAGTCCAGTGCTACAATGTGGGTCTCTGCCTCTGTTTCCATCTGCTGTTAGTCAAAAGTTCTATAGTGATATTTACAGTAATCATCAGTGTGACTACAGGCAAGGCCAGTTCAGACACCCTCTCCTCTATTGCTTAGGGTCTTAGCGGGTGTCATCCTTGTAGATTCGTGGGAATTTTTCTAGAACCAGGTTTCTTGCTAATCCCAAAATGGCTCCCTCAATCATATCTCTTTCATTACTCTCATATCTGTCCTTCTTCCATTTCAATTATCCCATTCCCTCAAGCTCTCTCCAGCCCTTTTTTTCCTCCCCTTCTCTTTTCCTTCTGTAGGTCCATATTTACATGGTGCGACAGCCAAGTTCTCTGGCCATGGCTAGTATTCAGAGCAGTCACCTAACCTTCCAGACAGGCTGTCACTACCTAACAAAAGGCTGGGATGTTGTTTTGTCCCCCTCTTTATAATTTGGAGGATGCCTGATAGAGATGCTAATTCAAGCCTGCCTGACAGCTAGCATACAGAGCACATAGTTGTGGACCTGACTAAAAGCCTGGTTACCTAGGAGAGAGAATGCTAATGTATTTACATTATATCTCTCAGTTTATGTTTTGGTATAAAAGCTGTTTGGAGAGTAAAGTGAAGAGAATTCTTCAGCACATGAACTCAGGATAACATGAGGGACCATGGAGAATCTCCCTCCCCATAAAGCCATGTGAGTTGTGTCTTTATTTCTGCACCTCCATGCTGGTTCAGAGAGAGATAGTTTGTGTTGGTTCAGAGAAAAATAATTTATGGTCCAGGCTAACACCGGACCCTGACACCCTTCTTCCCTTCCTTCTCCCCTGTCCCCATGCTCCCAAATTAGACCTGTGAGTTCCAAACCTGCACATTTTAACGATTAAATTACATGTCAAAATGCATATGTACATACCTTTTAACTAGCACTCTCTTTTGTTCAGAGGTAAATAAACACAAACACACATATAAGGAGAGAAAGAGAGAGAGGGAAGGAAGGAGAAAGGGAGAGAGGAAGTTTGTGTTTAGAATGCATTCTCAAAGGAAATAGTTTTTGTTCTATACTTCTGGACCAAAGTAACTCAATATCCTGCCAGTAGCACTGATGAGTTAGGAATTCAGTCACACTTGAGATAGGTTCACAATAAAATTCTTATTTCTGAGATACTGTGAAATGAGAAGAAGAAAAAAATATGGTGAAGGTTTAATTAATGGCACTGTGGGGGACTATGCTTCATAACATTTTATCCAAAGAGCATTTATACCTCTAAGAATAAAATTGCTTCTACATTTCTACTTTAAATGAATAAATTCTTACACTGTAAAAATCAAAATAAAACCTATAAACACCTATGTATATAGGAGAAAGAGACAAAAAGAGGAAGAGAGATAGAAGAGAGAGAAGGAAAGGAGAGAGAGGTGTGGAGATGGAGCATCATTCTGGTACCCACATTATACTCACATTTGAAAATTATACATTTGTCTATTATTCTGGAAATTTTTAGTGAGAGATATGAAGACTTATGCAAGATCAATTCTGCTACTCTTTTCCTCTTTAATAATTTATTTTTACTGTAATTATTTTCACTAAACACTAACTCCTGATTGTCTATCCACATTGTTGTTGAGAGCTCAGCTACACACTGCATGTAGCTTTGTATCTTCAAAAACTAAAGTGGCATCATTGTTGTGATTCTCATGGGAAACGGCAGACAAGGACTACACCTCCCAAACGGCCTTTGTGAGCAGAAGGCCCCTGTGAGCAAGCACAGATCACAGTTTCACCCCGCCGGACCGAAAAACTACATTTCCCAGGAACACCGCGCTCCTTTAAAAGTTAAAAACCCCCGCCATGTGCTCTCTCTTTCTCTTTTCTCTTTATCTTTCTCTTCCCTTTTTCCTCCTTTGCTCCACCCATCCCTCCCGCACTGTGGAACACTCCCTTCCCTTAATAAACAATTCTCCCACGCACGTGGTCATGTCCTGGGCCTCCTTCCTCCAACTCCGTGATACACACCATGCTGAAAGAACAGCATTGGTGCCGAACCCGACGGCTGTGTCCCCCAGATTTCGGGACTGGGGCTCCGGGCTAGGCACCAGCCTGGTTCCCCCAGACCGTGCTGGGACTGGCTGAGGACCTAGAGATCTAAGACCTGAGGACCCTTAACCCTTAACCCTCTGGACTAAGCCTACGTGCTCAACATCTCAACATCTGCCTGTACACGGCTCTGCGATGGCTTCAATGGTGAGTTTATTCCCTTCTAGCTGGTCAAACGACCCTGGCCCACCCACTGGTCGTAGGGTCGGGGGGACTTCTCTGGTCCCCTTCTCCAGCCTTCAATCCGGCTTGCGTTCTTGGCCAGCCCATGCCTAAGAAGGCAAAAAAGCCTCTCACTCCGCCCGAGCCCGGGGCCCGGGGTTCCCGGCTTTCTTTTTCTTCTCTTTTCTTCCTTCCCTGCTTCTGACTCTCCACATGATCACTATGGTGTGATTCCCCCCGTCCAGGACGGAAGCTTGGTCTTGCTGCACCCCTCCTGTCTGAGGAACGGTCCTCTTGTAGACTTGAGGGTTCCGCCAGGAAGCTGGGTCACGCGCCTGAATGTTCATTCCATCTTCACACACTTCTCCTACCAGGTACGGTCTTGTAAGGTTTGAAGTGCCACAGTTTTTTGGTGAGCGTGTTCACGGTCTAGCTGTGGGAACCAAGCCGTCCAAACCGATTCCTCCCTCATCCCCACTGGGGTAGCTTTTAGAAACACTCAAGCCCCATGCTCTAATGCCAAGCGTTCGCCAAATGAAGTTAATACGTCTATGCTCAAAGAAATGGCCCACATATTCCTTAGAGGGAAATTGCAAATGGCCACCTAAGGGCACCTGTGACCCCGATATTTTACGGGAGTTAGCCAATCACTGCTATCGTATAGGCAGATGTAAGGAACTAATATACGTCTGTGCTTTCTTTTACCTAGCTCTCAAGACAGATTCTTCTGCCCTTTCTTGTAGTTCGTCTGCCCACATGTTTCTAGCTATGCCACCTACTGCTAATTTAAGACCGACCACTCCTGCAATGATTCCTGCGGATGAACCCCCACCTTCCAGGCCCAGGAGAACAGCCTCCCTTTGCTCCGCCCAAGTGGACGACACTCCACCTAAATCCCCCAAGGTCTCTTTCAGGTCCATGGAACGACCGCCCAAGGCTAAAAAATCTTCACCTAACCTTGCTTCCTCCAGGTCCAGACGTAACAAAACTCCACCTAAACATTCTTCTTCCCACTCCTCTACACCCAGCAGATCCTCTCCTACCTACACCGGCTCTTTCACCCCAATAATAAGGCCCTGCTCCACTTTGTTAAGGCTCATATCCAACCTACTCCTGAGGATATAAGATTTCTAAAGGCCATGACTACCTCCTGTCAGATCTGTCAAAAGTCAGATCCTAAGACTAAATACCGTAGCTTCCCTTTTCCTACCCATCAGGCTAGGGGCTCTCTTCCAGGAACTGACTGGCAGCTGGATTTTACTCATATGCCTACAGTCAAAAGAGTTAAATATCTTCTGGTTTTGGTGGATACAATGTCCGGGTGGGTTGAAGGCTTCCCCATTACCAACAAGAGAGCCCAGACAGTCTCCGATATTCTTCTCTGAGAAATCATCCCCCGGTTTGGGATTCCAACCTCTCTCCAATCAGACAACGGTCCTGAATTCACCTCCCAGATTTCTCAAAACCTGTCCAAGGCTCTCAACATTCCTTGGCATTTTCATATCCCGTACCATCCTCAGTCTTCAGGTAAGGTAGAGCCTGCCAACCGTTCTCTAAAGGACACACTTCTCAAGTTGTCACAGGAACTTCATCTCGACTGGTTAAAGCTCTTACCTTTGGCCCTTCTTAGACTCAGGGCCCTACCAAAGAGCCCGCTGTTTATTTCACCCTTTGAACTCATGTATGGATGACCGGTTCTAACCCCTGGCCTTCCACCTAAAACCTCCCCTCTACCTGATCACCTGCTCACGCCAGTACTAACCCACTTATGCTCGCTACTGTGGGATTTTACTGATCACTCATTACCTCAACCATGTACTAATCCATGTCCACCACCAATTAAGATTGGAGAACAGGTACTATTTTCTTCCCCAGGTCAACGTCCCTCACCCCTTTCCCCTAAATGGCAGGGTCCCCTCAGAGTAATTCTTCTAACTCCCACAGCTGCCAAGCTCGAAGGACTTCCTCACTGGATTCACCTGTCACACCTTAAACCGTTTACTCCTCCAACTCAAGAAGATTCCTCATTCACAGTAACTCAGACAGGACCTTGCTCTCTCAAGTTCCAGAGGACACCAACTTCAGTCCAAGAAAAATAACGGTTCCATCTACACTTAACTCTTTCTTACACTAACACACCCTGTTTCTTTTCCTTTTCCTACGTATGACCTCTAAATTCTAAATAACTACTTAGTTGTTGTTAAGGAATCATCATCGCTCACGGAGACAAGGGATTCAGGTGATAAATGCTGTCAAAAAACTTATTTCTCTTTTAAGGCATTTTCTTTAAGCTCTAGGAAGCCAGCTTGACACACCTGAATGGACTGGACACGAACAAAATAAGTATTCAAACGGAATAAGTATCATTTAATTTTTTATCACTCTTGGCCTCAAAAAACCCTAAAGCCTCCCACTACCTCGAATCCTTAAGCCTCCACCTCATATTCCACCCCCTTTAATCTTTCCTTTCCTAATGCGATTCTTGTTTTCCAGCACCTAACGACAACCCAGTTCCTCAAGACACCAACGGATGCGGTTTCAATCAGCCATCCCTGGGACACGGACCACCAGGACATTCCAGGACGTCAGTAAACAGGACATCATTACCAGGACACACCGGAACCATTCCAGGACGCCAGCAAATGGGACCAGGACACCAGGACATCGAACACCCCCCCCCAAAAAAAATCCCTCGATGCCCACAAAGTCAGCAGGAAGCAGCTATGAGACCAGGCTACGCCCCCACTCCCTACCCACTAAGACCCCCCCAAACTTTTTTTAGTAAACCAAAAAGGGTGGAGATGTGATTCTGATGGGAAATGGCAGACAAGGACTACACCTCCCAGAAGGCCTTTGTGAGCAGAAGGCCCCTGCGAGCAAGCACAGATCACAGTTTCACCCCGCCGGACCGAAAAACTATATTTCCCAGGAACACCGCGCTCCTTTAAAAGTTAAGAACCCCACCATGTGCTCTCTCTTTCTCTTTTCTCTTTATCTTTCTCCCCTTTTTCCTCCTTTCCTCAACCCGTCCATCCCG
The DNA here is from genome assembly GCF_903992535.2 of Arvicola amphibius. Lineage (NCBI taxonomy): Eukaryota > Metazoa > Chordata > Mammalia > Rodentia > Cricetidae > Arvicola > Arvicola amphibius. The sequence goes on along the minus strand of NC_052057.2, from coordinate 56,145,115 downwards.
CACTGTGGAACACTCCCTTCCCTTAATAAACAATCCTCCCACGCACATGGTCATGTCCTGGGCCTCCTTCCTCTGACTCCGGGATACACACCACGCGGAAAGAACAGCATTTGTGAACACATCTTGTTGAATTCTTCTCCATATCATTGGCTTGAGTTATTAACCCCAGAATAAATGCTCTTCTACTTCAATATTGGTCTGATAATCAGTTATCATTCAAGGTGATTCTATTAACTGAATCCATGTGAATCTTGGCCTCCAATATGACTGTCAGTTAATACATCACCAGCCTTTGGCAGGTACCACAGTGATGTAAGATCAAATAGTATTTCTTTGCTCTAGTAATTCTATAAGAATGAATATTAAAATTATTTTGTTTTTTCCTGATGTAGTTCATTGATATTACACTGTGATGTCTACTAAAAACAAAACAAAACAAAAAAACTATGAGATTGTGTTTATTGTTGCTCATTCTTTCTCAAAAAGAAAGAAGGCTTTTCCCCACACTTGTATTCTAAGTACTTAGAAAACTGCCACACACACAACTAAAACTTATATAATATGTGCTGAGTGAACAAATGTTCTAGATCACAGGCTTCAGTGCTCTTTTCTTATTTTTATGGGAGCAAAATAGTTCTTGTGCATGGGGTCCTTGGAGACTGTACTTGGATTAGTTTAAGAGGAGATAGGGAGTTTTTAAAGATTTATTTATTATGTATATAGTGTGTGTCTGCATATATTTCTGCAAGTCAGAAGAAGGTATCAGATCTTATTATAGATGGTTGTGAGTCACCAAGGGTCACTGGATATTGAACTCAGGACCTCTGGAAGAACTGCCATTTCTCCAGCCTGAGATAGTGTGTTTTTGTGTGATGCTTACACTTTATTCACTGGACAGTGAATCACTGCCCAGAGAAAAAGTGTTTAGCCAGAATTATCCACGTACCTTGTTCTCCAAACCATGACCACACAAATAAGAGAAATGTGGCTTTAGTACATAAAATTGCCGGAAGCAAAGACCTGTTTTTGAGATCTGCATTTTGTTCACAACCCTCTTAAACTCACAAGTTAAGAAAAATATTTACCTCTATCCCCTCTGCAGGGTCAAGGTAATCAACCTGGCATCTTATCTCCTAGCAGAGACCTGCAGACACCAGGCTCTGGAATCTATCAGCATTTTCCTTTGTTAGTCAATAATCACAGACCCTCAGTATTTACTTAGCAGCTAAGGATGTCTCTGGACCTGAATTCCAGCAGACCTGAGTTTCCTGACACCCTTCCCTTCCCCCCTTTGCCCGTTTGCTATATAACAGCTTCTGAGGAAATAATAAAAGAGATGGCTTGATCAGAAATCCTGTCTTGCCGTCATTTCTCGTGGCTCTTGCCCCTTCATTCCTCTCCCCTAGGTTCTTCACAGACCCCCATTCCTATTCCGCTGGCCCGGACAGATGGCACCCGAATGTGAGGCCTGAGGACACTATGGAGGTTTGAGGGATGTCGCTGCAAACAGAGGACAGGCCTGTCCACGCACTTGGACCACAGTGGGCAGTGGGCAAAGCACCGGTCCAGCAAGAATCGCCATGGTAAACCCAACCATGAGACAGATTCTAGGGGATTCAGCAGTGACACAAGGTATTTTTTTTTTTTTTTTTTTTTTTTTTTTTTTTTTTTTTTTTTTTTTTTTTTTTACCATGGGGCAAGCAGTTTTGTTTACTCGTGAATTCAAAGAGTCCCTCCAGACGCGAGAAGTAAGGGTACGGACCCGCACAGCTATGCCTGCCAAGGAGGTTGGCTGACTGCAGAGAGCCTGTGTCTTAACCTCCTGCCATGTGGATCAGAAGCTGCCAGACAGGCTTGCAAAAAAAGAACTAGCCTCAGAAAACTACAGCTTCATGACAGTAAAAGGAGGTTAAATATGCTTCTTTTCCATTTTAAAATTTTGTTTCTTGGTTAAAAATCTTTAGTTTGTAGGCATATAAATTTATATCCAAGGTAGATTAATTTCAGTACTGTGGTTATATAGGAAAGCTTAAAAATCAAAGATTGTAATACATTCAAAGGTTTCTTCTCTTTCTCCTGGAAACCATCAACATCCAAAGTTCCTTGGTATGAAGTAGGACCATAGGTGTATTTCTTTCACCTATGTCAGAATTTTAGCTGGATTGATCTTCTATAGCTTTTGTGTAAGTAATCACAACTGTTGCTGTTGTTCTTCTTTTCTGCGGTGTGGGGTGTATCGCGGAGCCGGAGGAAGGGAGACCCAGGACGCGACCACGTGCGTGGGAGGATTATTTATTAGGGAAGGGGGTGCTCCACAGTGCGGGTCAAGGGAGGGAGGAACAAGAAAGAGGAGGATAGAGAGAAAGAGAGAGAGAGAGAGAGAGAGAGAGAGAGAGAGAGAGAGAGAGAGAGAACAAGAGAACACATGGCGGGGGATTTTAAACTTTTAAAGGGGTACAGTGTTCTTGGGAATGTAGTTTTTGGGTCCAGCGGGGTGAAACTGCGATCTGCGCTTGCGCGCAGGGGCCTTCTGCTCACAAAGGCCTTCTGGGAGGTGTAGTCCTCATCCCATGAGAATCACATCTCCACCCTTTTTGGTTTATTAAAAATTTGGGGGGAGTCTTAGTGGGTAGGGAATGGGGGCGTAGCCCAGTCTCATAGCTGCTTCCTGCTGACTTTGTGGGCGTCGAGGGATTTTTTTTGGGGGGGGGGGTTTGATGTCCTGGTGTTCTGGTCCCATTTGCTGGCGTCCTAGGATGGTTCCGGTATGTCCTGGTAATGATGTCCTGTTTACTGACGTCCTGGGATGTCCTGGTGGTCCATGTCCCGGGGATGGCTGATTGAAACCGCATCCGTTGGTATCTTGAGGAACTGGGTTGTCGTTAGGTGCTGGAAAACAAGAATCGCATTAGGAAAGGAAAGATTAAGGGGGGAGGGATATGAGGTGAAGGCTTAAGGATTCGAGGTAGTGGGGGGCTTTAGGGTTTCTTTTGAGGCCAAGAGTGATAAAAAATTAAATGATATTTATTCCGTTTGAATACTTATTCTGTTTGTGTCCAATCCGTTCAGGTGTGTCAAGCTGGCTTCCTAGAGCTTAAAGAAAATGCCTTAAAAGAGAAATAAGGTTTTTTTGACCATATTTATCATCTGAATTCCTTGTCTCCGTGAGCGATGATGATTCCTGTAAGGACAACTAAGTAGTTATTTAGAATTTAGAGGTCACACATAGGAAAAGGAAAAGAGGGTGTGTTAGTGTAATAAGGAGTTAAGTGTAGATGGAACCGTTATTTTTCTTGGACTGAAGTTGGTGTCCTCTGGAACTTGAGAGAGCAAGGTCCTGTCTGAGTTACTGTGAATGAGGAATCTTTTTGAGTTGGAGGAGTGAATGGTTTAAGGTGTGACAGGTGAATCCAGTGAGGAAGTCCTTCGAGCTTGGCAGCTGTGGGAGTTAGAAGAATTACTCTGAGGGGACCCTGCCATTTAGGGGAAAGGGGTGAGGGACGTTGACCTGGGGGAGAAAATAGTACCTGTTCTCCAATCTTAATTGGTGGTGGACATGGATTAGTACATGGTTGAGGTAATGAGTGATCAGTGAAATCCCACAGTAGCGAGCATAAGTGGGTTAGTACTGGCGTGAGCAGGTGATCAGGTAGAGGGGAGGTTTTAGGTGGAAGGCCAGGGGTTAGAACCAGCCGTCCATACATGAGTTCAAAGGGTGAAATAAACAGCGGGCTCTAAGAAGGGCCAAAGGTAAGAGCTTTACCCAGTCGAGATGCAGTTCCTGTGACAACTTAAGAAGGGTGTCCTTTAGAGAGCGATTGGCATGCTCTACCTTACCTGAAGACTGAGGATGGTACGGGATATGAAAATGCCAAGGAATGTCGAGAGCCTTAGACAGGTTTTGAGAAATCTGGGAGGTGAATTCAGGGCCGTTGTCTGATTGGAGAGAGGTTGGAATCCCAAACCGGGGGATGATTTCTCAGAGAAGAATATCGGAGACTGTCTGGGCTCTCTTGTTAGTAGTGGGGAAGGCTTCAACCCACCCGGACATTGTATCCACCAAAACCAGAAGATATTTAACTCTTTTGACTGTAGGCATATGAGTAAAGTCTAGCTGCCAGTCAGTCCCTGGAAGAGAGCCCCTAGCCTGATGGGTAGGAAAAGGGAAGCTACGGTATTTAGTCTTAGGATCTGACTTTTGACAGATCTGACAGGAGGCAGTCATGGCCTTTAGAAATCTTATATCCTCAGGAGTAGGTTGGAGATGAGCCTTAACAAAGTGGAGCAGGGCCTTATTATTAGGGTGAAAGAGCCTGTGTAGGTAGGACAGGATCTGCTGGGTGTCGGGTGTCTGTGGGAATGTGGGCTGTACTGTAAGGACTCCCTGGGGAGACTGAGGTAGATCCGGGCTCTGGAGTGCTGCTGTCTTAGCTGCCCTGTCAGCCCGATTGTTTCCCTTGGAAACAGTAGAACTGTCGGACTGATGAGACCGGCAGTGAATAATTCCTATAGCTTTACGGAGATGAGAGGCTTTTAATAAGTCCATGATATGATCAGAATTAGTTATGGATCCACCTTTTGTCGTAAGAAGCCCACGCTCCTTCCAGAAAGCTGCGTGGGATAAGAGGATATGAAATGCATACTTAGAGTCTGTGTAAACATTTAAAATTTGTCCTTCCGCTAGCTGAAAGGCACGGGTGAGAGCTATTAGTTCAGCCTGCTGGTTGGTAGTATGAGCAGGGAGTGCCTTTGCCTCAATTATCTCTGTATCTGATACTATAGCATAACCCGCTTTACGAGTCCCATCACATAAAAAGGAGCTGCCATCTGTGTACCAGGTGTAAGTGGCCTGGGACAGTTTGCCCTCCTGTATATGTGAGGGGTGAGGTAGCAGATCCTCTAGGATTTCAATGCAGGAATGGGATGGGGAGTCATCAACCTTAGGTCGAGGTAGAAGGTTTGAAATATTAAGAGGTGGGCAGCATTGAAACGTGAGACTGGCTTCTTCCACCAGCGCCACCTGTAGGGAAAGAACTCGAGAAGGGGGTAGGGTTTGTAAGCCTTTGTAAGTTAGGAGATTGGACAAGTTATGGTGAGAGAAGACTGTGGTATGCGCTCCAAAGGTCAGTTTTTTTTGACTCACGAATCAGAAGCTCAGCAGCTGCCAGCGCACGTATGCAGGGTGCCCAGCCCCGAGTGGTGAGGTCCATCTTCTTTGACAGGTATGCTACAGGCGCAAAAGAAGGTCCCAGTTGATGTCCTAAGACCCCGAGAGCGTATCCCTCCTTCTCTGCTACATAAAGAGAAAAGGGACGAGTTAAATCCGGAAGATGAAGAGCTGGGGCTTGAATGAGAGCCCGTTGGAGCCTCTGGAAGGGCTTTATGATTGAATGGGGTAAGGGCTCACGCAGGGAGCCCAGAGCTGCTTCGTACAGGGGACGAGCTAAAAGAGAAAAGGAAGGGATCCAGGAACGCAGGAAATTGGCCACTCCCAGGAATGATAAGACCTCCTCTTTGGTCAAAGGAACTGTAAGGGATTGGATTAGTTTTTTTCTGTCTAGAGTAATAGCCTTTTGTGTTGGGGTTATGGTTAAACCCAAATACGTTACCTCAGTAGTGGACAGCTGGGCCTTAGAGGATGAGACTCTATAGCCCCTTTTGGATACGAAGTTTAATAGGGCGGCAGTGTCCGTCTTGCTGATCTCCAAAGACGGGCTGCATAGGAGAATATCATCTACATATTGAATTATTTTTGATTTATGGAGAGACAGTGAAAGCAGATCAGAGGCCAAAGCCTGGCCAAAGAGGTGTGGGCTGTCTCGGAATCCCTGGGGAAGGACGGTCCAGGTGAGCTGTGTGGAGAAATTAGTGTCCGGGTCAGTCGAGGTGAAGGCAAAGATGTTTTGAGATTGAGGGCTAAGGGGAATGGAGAAAAAGGCATCCTTAAGGTCTAGAACTGAAAAGTGAGAGGTTCCTGGAGGAATATTGGATAAAAGTGTAAAGGGATTAGCAACCACTGGGTGAAGGGGAACAACAGCTGAGTTAATAAGCCGGAGATCCTGGACCAAACGATAAGTCCCGTTAGGTTTCTTAACAGCCAGTATAGGGGTGTTGAAGGGGGAGGAGGTGGTGTGGAGCAGTCTTTTCCTCAAAAGGTCAGAGATAATCGGTTTAAGTCCTCTGCGGCTCTGGGAAGAGAGAGGGTACTGAGCTTGAGTAATGTATCTGGTGGGGTCCTGTAATTGAATGACCACAGGGGAATGGTGTTTAGCAACAGCAGGATTTTGAGTGTCCCATACCAGAGGATCCACCAGGGAGGCTGGAAGAGGAAGAGAGGCATTAGTGTCAGAAGGCTGGGGAGCCAGGAGCAGCAGTAACTGTGTCGTTGGCGAGTCTGGAACAAAGCGAGTGGGGGGGGGCAAAAGAAATGGAGGCTCCCAGTTTAGCTAAAAGATCTCTTCCCATTAAAGGCACGGGGCAGGTTGGCATGACTAAAAACGAATGAGTGAGAAAAATACCTCTAAACACGCAATTGAGTGGCAGAGTCCGCTGGGGCAAATAGGGCTGTCCCCCTACCCCGACAATAGGGGAATTTGAAGGGCTGGAGTGCGGGCATGCGATACCTAGAAGACCGAGGAGGCGGAGTCGGGCGGGCGATGGGGAGGATGAGGCACCTGAAGTCCCACGTGATCTTCGCCGAGACCTAGACCGGGACCGTCTGCGCAAAGGGGGAGGGGAGGGGGAGGAGCTGGTGGAGCCGGATGAGGACCTGCTGGGAGGAGAGCGGGAAGAAGAATGTTTAGATGTTTTGTTATGTCTGGACCTGGAGGAAGCAAGGTTAGGTGAAGATTCTTTAGCTTCGGGAGGTCGCTCCTTAGACCTAAAAGAGACCCTGGGGGATCTAAGTAGAGTGTCGTCTGCCTGGGCAGAACGAAGGGAGGCTGCTCTCCTGGGCCTGGAAGGCGGGGGTTCATCCGCAGGGTCCATTGCGGGAGTGGCTGGTCTTGAATTAGCAGCAGGTGGCATAGCTAGAAACATGTGGGCAGACGAACAACGAGAAAGGGCAGAAGAATCTATCTTGAGAGCTAGGTAAAAGAAAGCAGAGACATATATTAGTTCTTTACATCTGCCTGTGCAATGGCAGTGATTGGCTAACTCCCGTAAAATATTGGGGTCACAGGTACCGTTAGGCGGCCATTTGCAATTACCCTCTAAGGAATATGTGGGCCATTTTTTTGAGCATAGACGTATTAACTTTGTTTGATGAACACTTGGCATTAGAGCGTGGGGCTTGAGTGTTTCTAAGAGCTGCCCCAGTGGGGAGGCAGGGGGGATCGGTTTAGACTGCTTGGCTCCCATAGCTAGACCGTGAACACGCCCGCAAAGAAAAACCGTAGCACTTCAAACCTGAAGAACCGTTTCTGGCAGGTGAAATGCATGCAGATGGAACGAACATTCAGGCGCGTGACCCAGCGTCCCGGTGCCACGCGCAGAATATTACGCTTGGCTGGCTGAACCCACAAGTGTACGAGAACCGTTTCTCAGACAGGAGAGGTACAGCAAGGCCAAGCCTCCGTCCTGGATGGGAGATCACACAGTAGTGATCACATGGAGAGTCAGAAGCAGGGAAGGAAGAAAAGAAAAGAAAAGAGAGCCGGAGCCCCGGGCCCCGGGTGCGAGCGGAGTGAGAGGCTTTCTTGCCGTCTCAATCACGGTCAGAGCTGGGAACGCAAGCCGGATTGAAGGCTGGAGAAGGGGATCAGAGAAGTCCCCCCCGACCCTAGAAACAGCCCACAGGCCGCCGAGCGCTCAGTGGAGACCAGTGGGTAGACCAGGGTCGTTTGACCAGCTGGAAGGGAACTAACTCACGGTTGAAGCCGGTGTTGGATGAAGAGCCGCGCACAGGCAGGTGTTGAGATGTGAAGCAGGTGGTTTAGTCCATAGGGCCTCCGGTCCTCAGGTCTCAGGTCTCCAGTTCTTCAGCCGGTCAGGCACGGTCCGGGGGAACCAGGCTGGCACCAAGCCCGGAGCCCCAGTCCCGAAATCCGGGGGACACAGCCGTCGGGTTCGGCACCAATGTTGTTCTTCTTTTCTGCGGCGTGGGGTGTATCGCGGAGCCGGAGGAAGGGAGACCCAGGACGCGACCACGTGCATGGGAGGATTATTTATTAGGAAAGGGGGTGCTCCACAGTGCGGGTCAAGGGAGGGAGGAACAAGAAAGAGGAGGATAGAGAGAGAGAGAGAGAGAGAGAGAGAGAGAGAGAGAGAGAAAGAGAACAAGAGAACACATGGCGGGGGATTTTAAACTTTTAAAGGGGTACAGTGTTCTTGGGAAATGTAGTTTTTGGGTCCAGCGGGGTGAAACTGCGATCTGCTCACAAAGGCCTTCTGGGAGGTGTAGTCCTCATCCCATGAGAATCACAGTTGCAAATTCATGACTACAATGTACCTGTCATACCCAGAAGATAGCATTTTGTAGCACTTCTTCCAATTCTTTGGTCTTACATTCTTTCTGCTTCCTTTTCAATATTTTCTGAGCCTACATGGTTATAGAGTTAATATTGATATTCCATTTAGGGCTGTCAGAACCTTCTTGACTCAATTGTCCCTCAATGAAAAGATCTACAAGCTGTTGAGCAAAAGGTTCACATATGGGCCTTTTGGTGGAAACTCAAATTGTAAATTGTAACATCTTTCTGATCTCAATTTCTCTGCCTTAAAAAGAGAAATAAAGTGAATTTATCATATCAAAGAAAAAATCAGATGCAAACCAAATGAATATTAAATGTAAACTTTTATAATCTCTGATTATTGCACACACACACACACACACACAGAGAGAGAGAGTGAGAAAGAGAGAGAGAGAGAGACAGAGAGAGAGACAGAGAGACAGAGAGAGAGAGACTCTTATGCTGGCATGCTAAATATAATCATTTCTATAAGCTTAGGAATCTGCAGAAACATAAGAAATACCAAGGCTTGGCATGGCACTGAGAGTTCTATCTCCTAAAGATGCTGCATTATCTGAAACTTCGAGAATAATTTGGATTTGAAGGTTGATCAGATAAAAGGGGATCTGGCAATGCTGGTGGGGGGACAGCTTGACAAAGACTCAGAGGTAAAAAACTTCACAGCACAGGCCAGAAATAAAATACCATTCGTTGTTGCTGGAGATATGGACAGGTGACAAAGCCACTAGGTTGTATTAAACAAAGCCTCACTTTGTTTTACCTAATCAATGGATTACTTCACATTAGCACTTAGGGAGTTCTTGCATTTGATTTTGAATATTGGATATACTTGAGCCTTGGGCTCTTAAAATGTGACAAACAGTTATGGATTCTTGTTGCATTATGGAACTATATCAAAGAAAGTTGTTATTGTCTAGGCCACAGTTGATGAGTATTTAAACTAGACTGATTTTTTTTTTGATTGGCAGGTAAATGGGATGGGACTGCTAACTATTTGAGAGTCTAAACAAAGGTGATAAACAAGTGTAAATTTCACAGGATGTCCATGCCATTTGAGTGACAGCTCTTTTGAACCCCAGATGGAAGTAACTGATCCTCCTTCTGTACCCATTGCGTACCTATATTTCTAATAAGTCTGCTACAGCATAGACAGACATGGTTATAGCTCATCCATTTGGCTGAGCTGTATCCTTTATAATAAGTACTACCCCTTATAAAAATAGGTAACACATTCATGAGTCTGAGAGTTATTTCACCAAATGAACACAACTGGAAGTTCAGAAGAACTTCTAGTTTTCAATTGATACATCAAAAGTTGTACATAATATGGAGACCTTCTACTTGAAATTCAGGGGTGGGAGTAGTAATGTGGTATTGAACCCTTAGCCTAAGGTATTTCCCTATCTCTTGTTAGCATCAGAAATGAGTTTATGTCTGTGGCCAACTAGAATATGGCTTGATACAGGAGAAATCCTCCCTCCATGATTTATTGATCCTGTGTTATAAAAGAATACAAGAGGAAAAGTTTCTCCTCTGCCACGATGAAAACTCCTTTAATATTTACTAATGTCCCGGGAAACAGGAGAAATTACTGTCATCCATATTTTGCTAGTAGATGAACTGAGACTGAAGAGTTATCAATTTTCACTATGAAAACATCTGGCAGGTCCTAGAGCTCTCACACAGAAATTCCTACAAGCTGTTTTTTTTTTTTTTTTTCTCAGTGTAGAATGCCTGTGAGGGACTTCTTGTTTTCTATATAAAGATGATTGGAATAATTGCATGTCAAAGAAAAGATAGTTGATTAAAATTAGCAATGAAATATACTCACCAGGCAAATGCCAGAAAGACAAAAATGGGTTGAGAATATAAATGTGATTCTTGCAGTTGAATATAAATGCTGTCTGCATAAGATGAGGTCATGAGGGCCTTGTGTTCTGTGCTAACAATCACTCAGTGTATAATTACCTTCCAAAATGCTGAAGTCAACACCACAAAATCCAAAAAGCTTCATTTTTTTTTTGTTGCACAAATGTTTTTCAAAAGTCCTCTGTGTGCAATTTCTTGGAAGATTTTTATATGAATAACCATAGAAGATGCAAAGATTGATGAGTGGGTGTTGTGGACAGCAAAGCTCATCATCTGCAAATGTGTTGTTTTCCCAGGAACAGTCATACAACACTGTTAGGTTACTCTTGAGTAGCTGGTGTTTAACTACACCCAAGCAGTACAGTGATGGCAAGTAATGGCTGTAAATATAGGAACATTATGAGCAGCACAAATTTATGCAAGGCCAGCTTTCAGCAGAGAACAGAAGCAGTAAGATAAGATGGTCCTCAGATAGTCCAGACAGAATATTTTTTTCTCTGAAAGGCCTTGGGCAAATACCTCACCCCTCAAAATGTTTTCCAATTACAGAGCAAAGACTAATGCTTCTGTTTCTGGGAGCAATGTGGCCAGGCAGGAGAGTCACACTAGTATTCCCTAAAGGCTGCATGCAATGGTGAATTAAGCAGTGGTCCCAAATTAAACATTCTCACAGTGCCATTTTCTGACAAATGACACTTTAGAATAGCCCTGCCACCTTATCCACAAAGCTTGGAGCTGCTCAGCTCACCTACAAGGCAAATGTGTGTTCTGCTTTCCTGTACATAAGTGCTTTCAGCTTTTGACATTTGACTTACTTCTTGTGGATTCTCACTGTGTCTAGAAAACTTTTTCCTTCACGACTGAATAAGAAAAAAAAAAAAACTAAACTGTCAAGTTGGCAGCCTAGGCCCCTGCCCTTCCCATCTATCCCAGCCCCCAGGCCAGGTCTGGGCTCCAAATCCCAGCAGGCCAGGTCCTCACACGTGGTCTCCCTTTCTCCTCAGGGTTGGGGGGTAGGGGGTATGGGGTTGAGGGGGAGAGTCGCATTCCTGCTGCTTCCCAGTTCCCCCTTGGAGCAGAGAGCACAGATCTCCCATTAAACCTGGATATATCTTAATTTGGCTTGTATTTATTTGTCTTGATTGGAATTTTTGCGTCGGCAGGGAGCTCACATTAAGAAATATTCCTGACACAAACCATGAACAAAGCATTGTAGGTCCTGCATGAAAGTGTATCTGCTCATCTGCCCCAGGTAATGTTCCTAGTGCTAGCTGCTGTTTCCTAGTGCCCTTTGTAGATACATCACCTATGCACAGCAGAGACTCCACTGAAAAAAGTCAGAACTGGTTCAGGATGAAAATGAATATGAAGTGAGTAAATGCATTTAAGTGAAACAGTACTTACTCACGGTATTTTTTATTTAAGGGCCATTTGTGTTAGGACAGGTAATCTGAAGCAGAGGATTGATTTGATGCCTTAAACAGTTAAATAACCTCCCCATTCACTATCTGATCATGGACTATACTTGCTGAACACCTGTAGTTCTACAATTAATGATCATAAATGGAAGAAATATAGTGAGGTGCATGATGTTCCCAGAGTAGGTATGCTAACACCCTAACAACCCTGTCTTTGAAGGAGACTTAATCTGTAAATAACAATATTGGAAATATAATTATTTAAATTGAATAGGATTAGGCCTCAACCTAGTATGATTTTTGTTTTTATAAAAGGAGAACCAGACGTGCATGAAGGGCTTATAACTTGGAGGAGAAAACTGAAGTTTGCTTTTATGAATCAAGGGACACCAGAGTTTGACAGCAAACCACCAGAAACTGTGGAGAAAGGCTAGGAAGAAAAAGATTCTGAGATGAGGGATGTCAAGGTCATATGGCTGAGCTGGCATCTTGATTTTGGACTTAAAACCAGTAGGATACAGGTGAGAAAACCTCTGTGAGTTCAGAGGCAGAGGCAGGTGGATTTCTGTGAATTCAGCAACAGCCTGGTCTACAGAGTGAGTTCCAGGAGAAAGATACACAGATAAACCCTGTCTCAAAAGCCAAAAATTAAAAATAAAAATAAAAGATAAAAGAAATAGAGGTTAAAATAAAGCCATGTAAAGATGAAAAAGACACAGAGACTCTGGATACTGTATGTTATTATGTTCTCTTTGAATTGTTTGAATGCTGAGAAAGGAGCAACAACTGCCAAAAGACATTTGTTTATAAATGCTGCTGAATTAATCCAAGATAAGTATTTTGAAAATACCTTGACTTCAAAATTGAAGTCAAAAGATATGTTACTATGGAGAAAAGGTTTTGCTTTTGTTTCCACAGAAAATGAGAGGCTATGGATTTATTCCAAATTAAGAAAAATCAGATTTGATCAAGGAATCTTTGATAGGAACAGATGGCCCAGATGTCTGAGTTCTACATCGAGAACAGATTCAAGACTGCTGCCTGAGATGATCAAGCCTCACAGAATACTTCAGTCATGACTTGATTATAATTCTAAGTTTTCTTTAGGTCCCTATAAGATTATCAGCTCCCCTCAACCAGCAGAATGTAGCCGGGAAAACTACACCCAAGTTCCCAAAAAATGAACTATGGATATTTTCCTTTGGTTAGAATGTTGATTACATGTTGCTATGGCTAATGGTCAGGAGAAAAGCTAAACAAAAGATATTAGATTCAGGGTTCCTGGTTTTTTTTTAAAGAGAGGGAAGTGCTGTGGGACAATCGTCTATATCCTGCCAATTATATTTTAAATAAATGCTGTTTGGCCAGTAGCCAGACAGGAAGTATATGCAGATTAATGAGAAGAGGAGAATTCTAAGAAGGAAGTCCTATTCTGAAGTCATGATCCAGCCACAGAACAAGCAAGATGTGACTGCCTTGCCAAATGAGATACTGAGCCATGTGGTTAACATAGACAATAATAATGAGCTAATATATGTTTTAAGAGTTGATAAGAAGTCTGAGCTACTAGGCCAATCAGTTTATAACAACAACAGCAACAACAAAAAGCAGCAAACAGGGCTTCTAAGCTCATCACTCAAAGTAACATATATAATAAACTGTTGTCCATTACTTATAACTTGTACAATGTTGATACAACTTAAGTAACACACACAGGACACAATATCAACCACAATACAAGGGAGAGTGGAATGCCAAAATACTTGATGCTTTTTGTCTTTAAGAACTTTGAAAGTGGAGAAAATTTCGGAATATCTAAGGCATACACATGTACAGCTTATTGTTACTCTGGTTTTGTTTTGAATTTTGATTAAAACAAAACCATATATATTTATTAAGTTTACTTAATAGGAGAGGGGGTGATGTGAGAGTCCCTTCTGTGTTCTGTGATTACTATTAATGAATAAAGAAACTGCTTTGAGCCTATGACATTGAAGAACAGAACTAGGCAGGGAAAAGTAAGCTGTATGCTGGGAGGAAAAAGGCAGAGTCAAGGAGAAATAATGGAGCTACTGGAGACAGACATGCTGAAACTTTGCTGGTAAGCCATGACCTTATGGTGATATACATATTAATAGAAATGGGTTAAATTAAGATGGAAGAGTTAGCCAATAAACAGCTAGAGCTAATGGGCCAAGCAGTGATTTAAATAATATGGTTTCTATGTGACTATTTCAGTCCTGGGTGGCCGGGACAAACAACAGAGGGGGATGATGTAATCCTTAGTACATCTTAAGAAATGTTAACACAAGTCAACCACGTTCATTACACAGCCATCATAGGGTGAAGAAAATTGATTTTCATAAGCCCCAAATGACATCATAGTAGACTTGAAGTGATTATCTAAGTTAACAACATCCATTCATTTTTCAATCTTTACCTGTACTTTTACATGTCTGGTATTCTGCCCCCTAGGAGGAATGTGGTCTCTAATAGCCTCCTACATGTCTGTATTCATGGTTGAGATTAGTGGGTGAGCTGTATGATGACTTTTTGCTGCATAATAAAAAGCAAATGGGTGTTCTTCATAACTTCATGAAAATAATGGTTTGGATTTTTTATTTGATTTTCTTTACTATAATTAAAATACTGAGATGCCAAGGACTTTTCTCCTAGAGGTCATCATTGTACTTGGCTGTACTAAGTGATTTAGCCCATTTCCCCCTTCCCTTCTACCCTTTCATTCCTTCTCTCCTTCTGCCCCCTTCAGAAAGAGGACAGGTTAAATCACAGTAACTGTGATGAAAATATCTTTGTGCATTATTTTTTATGGGTCTTATACTTTGGCCTTTCTAGTCCTTGCCCTTCTTACTGTGTGGAGTCTTCCAAAAAAGGAGTTTGCACAAGTCATTCAACTTTATGAGTAATAGAATCCTCCTAAATATCACATAGAAAAGGAACCTGAGACTCTCAAGTCTCACACTTTCAGAGCTACAATACACACAGATAATTAAAAACCAGTTTGCTTTGAAATACTACATTGGACTATGTGTTTTCTGAAAAGTGTTGAGGAGTGGCCTTTGTGGAAGTGCTCTGATCATGAATGTTCTTCATGGATGGATTAATCTGATTCCTTGACTGCAGTATTGGTCAAGGAGATCTAGGTGAGGAAATTGATACCCTGGGGACATGGCTTTGAGGGAGGGATCCTTCCTCCATCTTGCTGCCTTGGTCTCCGTCTTTCTGCTTTGAAATTATCATAAAGGTGTTAGCTTCTGTCACACACTGCTGCTGTCATGGTGTTCTTTCTCACCTAACCTGAAGCAATGAATCTAGCCTCTCTTGAACAAAACCCTCTAACATCATGAGCTGTTTTTACTTAAAATTGTTTCTGTATATTAGCTGCCACAGTAACAGAAAGTATTAATAAGATATTATGCATTCCTAGAATTTCGTTTGGTGTCAGACATGCTACAGAATTTGAAACTCACTTAAGATTCAAGCAAGAAACGCAGTTAACACTTGTATTAAATGAAACACTTCTCCCTATTTTCCCACTTAAGAATGCCAGAAAGAAAGGATCTATCAGAAATCCATCATTCCAGGAAGTGTGTGAGGCACCAAGTTGTTTCTGTACACTGTTTTCCAATGGCTTACTGAGAATAGCTTACAGATTTCTCTTCATGGAGCATAGCTGAGATCTATATAACCTGAAGCTACTGAAGCTATATAACCTACATTTTCCCTTTACCCCATTGCCCACTACTTCAACCCAGTCACACTCAATGCTTATCCTCAGATTTTCTATAATGTTTTCGTGACAAACCATGTCTTTCCTTCTTTCTGTCAGCTGACAAGTTCCAAATGTGATGTCCTCACCTCTCTGCAATCTCCCTTAACTCTTCTCTGTTCTGCACATTTTCGTGAGAGGTGATCATGGTCCTTGCTTTTAGTTGTTTCATTGCAACTGCCTTAGTTCTTTATTACCACAAAATTTTGCCAGTAAACTGTAATCCCAAGAAAAAGCTGATTGCAACTGTTTCCCCGAATTTCTATCTTTCTCTGTCAATATGTGCTCACTTTTACACTTGTATTTTCTCCCTATCTCAGTTCAATCAACCTAATAACTTTTCAAATAAAATTTATATTTTCCCTTCATGCTTAGCAAATTCCTATGACTAGACAGTGCATTTCTAACTTATTAATTATAACTCAAAAAGTCCTTTCTTTTCATTGGCCAAGAAAACAATTTGTCTTGAGCTTTCTGGAACTGAGTGAAGTCAAATACACATTTTCACAGTACACAAGCCTCTCTCCCAAATATATTTCTCTCAGCTCTACTATCAGAATGACTTCTTAAAGGAGCAAGACAACAAGAAATTCATGCACTTTTACTAGTCCCATGAAAATGTAAAACAATGAACTTTGTAGGTGAATTAAAAAGTGATGTTGGAGTGAAGCTTGATAGGCCTTGATGATTGCTTCTTAAGATGTGATGAGCGTGAATCAAGAGACATAAGACATAGCAGCTCATACTACCTAATCACAGCACTGTCTACGTTACCTTTCTGTTTTATCTTTTCTGATGAAAAATTTTTCCTACACAGATTTCAAGTCCATATGACTGACTGGGTCACTAGGAGAGAAAAAACAAAACCACTTTTCTCCAAACAGAACAATTGTAGAGAAAGCATAAGTACAATCTAGAAAAACAGAGTTATGAGTGCCATAACCAGAAAAAGAAACCAATCCAGAAAAGCCAAGTAAATGTGAGTCTGATCTGAGCTGAGACCTCAGGGCTGGACATTAAAGTATGATGGTTCATACAGCAGCAAATGGGACACCACACTGAGAGATGTTTCTGTTGAAATACAAGAGCTTGAAAGGTCATCGATATACAGTTCCTGAGCTAAGTCTAGAAATAAACCCATCTTCCCTTAA
Source organism: Arvicola amphibius (assembly GCF_903992535.2). Lineage (NCBI taxonomy): Eukaryota > Metazoa > Chordata > Mammalia > Rodentia > Cricetidae > Arvicola > Arvicola amphibius. Next base: position 56,128,416 of record NC_052057.2, on the reverse strand, counting down.
GCCTCAGGACAGTATGGAAAGACTTTAGGAAGTGAATTCAGAACATCAAATCTCTACCTGTTTGAATGTGTTAGATGGAACTCTGTCCATGATAGGCCCTTCTCAATTAGAAATAATCATTGGTACTAGTCCAGACCTACAAAGATAAGTGTAAACACACTCTGTGATCCATGTTCATAGCCAGTGTGCTTGCATGATAGCCATGGGAAATAATTGTCACTTCATAAGTAAGTTGCAAACTACTTAAGGGGTGGAACAGGCATGGAGAAAAAAAAAACCACTGATTAATTTCTGTTGAACTTAGGATCATGAGCATTTTGGGAATAAAGGATAACATAATGATGATGATAATGTTTATTAAGCATCATCATATACAAAATACTGTGCTGATTGTTTCATGTGACTTTATATGTTGACTGTGATCCTGTGAGTAGGTGTTACTTTCTCGTAAAAGTTGAGAAAAATGAGACACAGGAAAGTGAAGTGACCTACCTACACATAGCCAGTGAACCAATGGCATTGTAAGCCAGGTTGTCACACTCCATAAACTCCATCCTTATTTAATTTTTGCACTGAACTCCTTTCTCTTGGGATCCTTTTGATGACAGTGAAAAAGAACAGACAAACAAATGAAGCAGGACTGGAAACATAAGAACAAATGGTTGGTTTGAAGATTGAACAACAAAGTAATAAGGATCTGGATTTAACTCCAACTCTTGGAAGTGTGGGGGAAATTAAGCAACAGCCTGGACACCCTTGCTGAAAGAAGTTGCAAAATCAGATTGTGAGAAATTATCCAGGGTACAACATGGAGTGATAAAGAAATAAAAAACATAATGTTTGGGAAATTAGCGTCATAGAGTCAGCTGTTGAGCAAAGACAGACAGAAAAGAGATTTGAAGAGCAAACAAAGAATTGAATGTTAAAATTTATATTAAGGAATGTATTTAGTCTTCAACAACCTGATGCAAACTCCACCGTTCTGTCATTTATTAACAATGCAGTCTTTTAAAAATTTCAACTTCTTTGACACTGATTTTCTCTGACAGAAGGAATCCTAGTACTCAAGTTTCCTTTGAAAACCACTGATGTTTATGTTTGAAAACTGTCAACTCAGACTCTGTACACGGACCTTAATCACTACTCCCTTGTTCAAGTGGGATTTAAATCATCAAATAGTTTCAGATTACAGTTCTATTTTTCTGTTTCCTCTCCAGCATTTTCAGCTCTTCAAAGCCTATGCAAAGCAGTTTGTTGGCAAACAGTGCCATGACTAGAGAAATACTAGCCTCACTTGTATAATATCGTACACTGAAGACAGCAACTATCTGAAAACAAGAAAACTGGAACTACATGTTATCTGATAAATAATTTTTACATGAAAACATATATTTTATAATTATACAAAATGTATGTGACACACTTGAATTTGGAAAGACATGATTCTATAAACATAAAATCTGATAACATTCTTGTAACGCATTTTCTAACCTGGACCTTTAGTTTTAGCTAGTAGCTCCCAGGTCTGCCCAAACAATAACCTACACATGTCTTAGGGCTCCATCTAGTGTCTGATGACCAGCAGTACAAGGGAATTTAAGGGAACTAGTTTATATTTGTAAATATGTGTGCCTTCAGTGTTAGTATTTCTGTCCCTGCCACTATCACAGAGCACATATTTACAAATGACTGGGAGTGAGCAGCCACGTTTTTCTGTGCTAAGGCCCACTTTATTTGACTTTTCCTTGTTTTGTTTTGTTTTGTTTTGTTTTTAATACATTCAAAGTTGAGAAATGGTTTGTCAGTTGTAAGTTGAACTGTCTTCGATATTCAAAGATTAAGAAGTTGGATTTTCATTCCTTGTGGGAAGTTGTCAATGACTAGGCAAATTTTACATTTTCTATATCTTGATAAGAAAGTATATACTAGATAGCCACAACTAACAAAACTGAATAAAGGTCCAGAACCTGAAAGTGTGTCCAAATTGTAAGAACAGATCCGTAGAGTTTTTCTGAGAGTGTAGAGTGTGAAGAGACACCATGGAGGCAAAATCAACACTATCATTCTATATTTTTTTTCCTTTGTAAACAATATTTCTTACCATTAGGAACTTTGGGCAAACGACACCCTGTTTCTGCGCATGCTTCAGATCAAAGGTCACAAACCATCATTACTCCTTTCCTTCAGTCCTGAGTTTAAAGGGGTTTCATCTTTGAACTGTAAGTGTTCCTACAGCTCCTAATGAGCTCTGATGCTGGCAAAAGGAACATTACAAAAACACCAAGAATACCTCAATAAATAGCAGCTTAGGGAGCTGTACTCCATTGCTAGAGTTCTTGCCTAACATGTGCAAAGCCTTATGACTGACCACCAGCCCCTCTTAAAACCAGATTATTTCCTAAAACCATAATCCAGTCATAAGAGAAGTGAGGCAGGAAAAAGGTCAGGAGTTCAAGGTCATCCTTGGCTACATTGTGACTTTGAGGCCAGCTTAGGCTACATAGGATTTTGTCTCAAAAAGTAATAATATTGCTTTGTATAACTTGTCCAGAAGTCATAGTACAATGTTCTTATTATAAATTTTTTGTTTATTTCTAACAATCTAAAAGATAAAGAATATTAAAAAGAAGGCATAGCACAACAGTTATACACACTTTGTTTTTGTCTTTAAATAATCATAGAGATAATTATCAGTTGAGTATGCCAGATAACTTTGTGGATGGTCTTGGAACTACCTTGTTTGGTACCTTATCCATAAATATGTACATTCATTGACTTTAAAATTACATGTAAATACATTATATTGCCATATACTTTAGAAAGGTCATGTATAACTAGACATTTCAGAAGGAGAAAAATACTTTGGTTGTTTTGAGACAAGGTCTCACAATGCAATCAACACTGGTCCCAAGTTCATGATAATTCTGCTTCAGCTTCCATATCCAGTGAAAAATATATTTTTTAAAATTTTTAATGATTTATTTAACTTTATGTTCATTGGTGTGAAGGTGTCAGATCTCATGGAACTGCATTTTCAGACAGTTGTGAGCTGCCATGTGGGTGCTGGGAATTGAACCCGGGTCCTCTGGAAGAGGAGTCAGTGCTCTTAACCGCTGAGCCATCTCTCCAGCCCCCGTGAAAAATATTTTTAAATAATTTTTCATTCAACATTTAGAAAGGATTTAAAGATAGTCTTAGATTACAATTTAATGATAAAACTTTATCAATATTTGATTCCTTAAAACCAATATTAATAGTACTAATATTGTGAACAATGACTCCTACTGGGTCAGTACACTTCTTGAAAAGGAGGTCACTTTGCATGGGCGACTTTTGTACAGTCACAGCTCCATCTTCTTGACTTTGCTTCTGGACAGCAATTAACATGGTCCCCAGCTAATAATGTCTGGGAAGGAGTTGTATCTTGAAAGACCATGGAAAGGAGATACCCCTCAGAAATGAGCCAGTCTTGAGCCGCCTGTCTCAGCAGGCTTGGATTAGTGGAAGTCTAATAAACCTGGTCTTCTCTGCTCTGGAGAAAGAATGCCTTTCAGTTTGATGCTCCCTAGGAAGTTGAGCTACCTAGTTGCTGCTTTATAGTGTGTGCCAAGATGGAGTCTTGTCCTAAACCTTTCTCTTCTGCCTTACGAGTGCAGGTGTCTCCTAGAGGGACATGGAATACCCCTTGCACCCCACGAGTCCTCTGCTCACTTTTCTGTTGATCACAAGTCACTCAGAAGATCAGAACATTGCATTCACTGTGGCAGAGAATGTTGAGAGCAACTGAAGCCACAAAAAATGGAAGGTGCCAAGCACTAACTTTCTCTATCCACTTTAAACGTGAAACAAGCCCTGATATCACTGAAACGGGGCTCTCCTAAAGTGTGGCCAGAGCAGGTACACAAAGAGGTAATAGGACCACACAGACAGTGTCACAAATCTAACTTTAGAAGGTTTATAAGAACAGGGAGAATGTTCTCTGCATCCAGAGGACTACCCAGGTGAAACATGAGTTAATCTCCTGCATCATGTTAAAAACATGAAATGACCTCAGGAACTTCCTACTGGAGTCACTGTCAATTTTATATAAGCTGTAGCTATTGACATCAGAGAAGGCAGAAGAGGTGTGTAGACAAGGCTTCAACAGTACAGTACATAGCCTTCCCATCCAGGCAAAACCTTTGCAGTACCATGTGAAACAAGTGAGGTCAGCTTTTCTCTGGATAAAGTTTACTTTTAATAGATAAATGAACCCACCCCCTGATAAGTACTGAAAGAAACACTAGTGATATTCTTTTCTTCAATAATCAAAGTCAATTTCTATAAATGACCCTCAACTTATTACTAGAATTGGAGTATTAATTCTACACAGGCTAATGAAGTTTTAAAATCATTACAGATTTTTGTATTGGAATTATTTCAGCAAAAACACTAGGATTTTTTTCAAATACAGTGATCCATGCATTTATTATTGCATTTGGGTGACCTTGTTTACCTTCTGCTTTGAGCAATACAGCAGACTTTAATTTCTGGACATAAAATTCAGTCAGCCTTCAAAGGTGACCCTCATTCCACCTCTATGAAGGGTAGAAGAGAAATCTGATCAATGTATGCAATGCCCTTGCTGTCCCCATCCCACTGACGACTACAACACAGGAGTGTTTTCAGATGGCTCTGTGGGCAACCTTCCCTCAGGTACTGGTTCTGGATACAGCCTAGAATTACCACTATGAGCTACAAACAAAAAGTCACAGCAAGAAATTACATTGGTCTCCTGTGCCAATGCATTGAAGACTAATTCCCACTTTCTCTTCTTTCAGGTTCAGTGTGGTCAGATTTATATTGAGGTCTTTAATCCACTTGGACTTGAGTTCAGTGCATGGCAATAGATATGAATCTATTTTCATTCTTCTACATGTTGGCATCCAGTTATGCCAGCACCATTTGTTGAAGATACTTTTTCCCCATTGTTTAATTTTTTGTCAAAATAAGGTATTCATAGATGTGTGGATTAATGTCTGGTTATTCAGTTCGATTCCATTAGTCAACCTCTCTGTTTTTATGTCAATACTAAGCTATAGCTTTGTAATAGAGCTTGATGTCAGGGATGGTGATGCCTCCAGAAGTTTTTTTATTGCACAGGATTGTTTTGGCTATCCTGAGTTTTTTGTTTTTCCATATGTAGTTGGTTATTGTTCTTTTAAGGCCTGTGAAGAATTATGTTGGGATTTTGATGGTGATTGTACTTAGTCTATAGATTGATTTTAGTAGGATTGTTATTTTTACAATGTTTATACTACCTATCCATGAGCATGGGAGATCTATTTTCTGGTATGTTCTTCAATTTCTTTCTTAATATGAACAAAGAGGTCAAGATACGAAGGGTTCACCCCCTAAAACAGCTATTGGTAACTCACCAACTCCAGCCAGACTGGGAAGGAGCAAACATAGAACCAAACTAGTCCCTTTGAATGTGGTTGACAGTTGTATGACTGGGGAAGACTGAGGGACCACTGGCAGTGGCACCAGGATTAATTCCTACTGCGTGTACTGGCTTTTTGGGAACCTATTCTCTTTGGGTGTATACCTTGCTCAGCCTAGATATAGTAGGAAGGGCCTTGGACCTTCCACAAAACAATGTGCCTTACCCTCTCTGAGGATTTGAGGGGGGTGAGGTGGGAGGGTGTGTGGTGGGAGTGAGAACTTTGATTGGTATTGTTAAAAAATCTAATAAATAAAAAAAGATGATCAAGAGTAAAAAAAGAAACTACATTGGAATGTGCTTGCAAGGTATGAAAACTATAACAAGTAATTAGAACTAATTTGCTCTCATTCTCTGAAGATTTCAATGAATGCTTATGCTTACTTCTTTAAATGAATTACTATAAAAATTGAGAATCAATCAGGAAATTTAGATTCAACACAGTGATACTGACAATTTTATTTTTAATTAAAAAACATTTATTTTGTATGCTAATCTTAACTTCTAAGAGATCCTTTCTTCTTTTATCATTTCCTGCATTCATATTCTATGCAAGTCAATTATATAACATCTCTTAAACATTTAGTATAGTAAAACAACCAACCATATATAGACTGGTATATCTGATCATTTAAGTAATTTTTTTCTAAAAATACATAAAATACAGTCCTGATTATGGTAACTTTGCATCACTGGAACAATTATGTGCAATATTTTTCAAAGAAAATTATTAATTAATACTAAAAGCACCAGTTTATGAAATATTGAAAGGTATTTTCTAAAACCAATGTCAGGGAAAATAGAACAAGGAAGACAATGATTTATGAAGCCAGTTTTAAGGTAAGTTAGTAAGTATTTTACTCAATTCATATATAATAATTTGAATGTGAAATAATTTCTGTTAGGATTTGAATCTGATATGTTCTATATAGGTTAATGTTCTGAATATCTAATCCCCAGCTCTAGGTGCTAATGTTGGAGGCTTTGGACCCTTTAGGAAGTATGGTCTGCAGATGTGGGCTTCCGAAATCCAGCCTGCTGCTTTCGTGTTTCACAGTAATAGGAAGAGTTCCTAACCATGAGTTACCACTATGGCTGCATAGATCCACCATTCCTTCCCTTGTGGTTAAGACACACAGGTGAGAAGATGTCTAGATTTTGCAAGATCATGATCTCTGTTCTTGATATTATATCACATACACATACAAGGAAGTCCTCAAATATAAGTATCAGTACCCAATACTCATCATAGAAAAGAAGAATTGTTGATAAACATTTTGAAAGAAAGACAAAGATCATAATATAATATAACACACAAGTTGGAAGATGTGGGAAAGGGTGAAAGAGTAAAAAATAAGGCAAGTGCTCTCAAAGCACATAATAAAAAAAGGAAAACCTAAGTGCATAATGAAAGATGCATAATAAGTGAAAGATGACATTAGGATTCAGATTCAGAAGAAACTTTTATCATCCTGTTAGGAAATATAAGCATGATTTTTAAGACATAATGATATGGTTATTATGAAATAATTGTCTTTCTTTTCATTCTAGTTATATCAACCTGCTAATGAAAAGAGATCCACTACTTAGGAATTGGGTTGAAATGCCTTATTTTGTCATTAGATGGTAGAATATGCTCAAAACATATGAGAAAATGCAGTATTCCCAGAGTTCACAACATTGCTGAGTGATAATTCTAATCCACAGAATCTACTTTTAGTAAAAGCGAAACTTGGAATGTTGGTATGGTTGGTTGGTTAATTTGCTTGTTAGTCTATGTGAAGTAGGGAAAGGAGAATGGGGAGAACTCAACCCTGAAGAATAAATTTTGACAAGTTTAAAATTATCAATATACCAGAAAAATAATCCTATGAAATAACTAAGATCATATCAGAGAACGTGTTTGAAAAATGACAGAACTTATTTTTTAAGAACTTTACAGATTTTGAGAAAAAGAACTGACTAACCACATCCTTCCACTCAAAAACTTTAGCAGTTACAAGGATACTAAAGCAGGGTCCAGGGAGTGCTCAGAAAGAATGAGGCTGCATATTTTCCTACTAGTGATAGTTTCCAATATGTCCTGCTAATATTGTGCTCTTCTTCATTATCACTTCTGCCTTTCTATCCCACTCATGCAACAAGCACACATGACCAAGACATTAAGATCTCTTCAGTGGGAACCTCAGTAGCTGAACAAAGAACTATTAAACAATGAAGTCAATAAGTATCTCAGAATTCATTCTTAAACACTTAGTGTCTGCTATATATGGACTATTAAGTTTGAAAATTTCAAATAAACTAAACAAAACTAAACCAAACAAAACCAAACTAAAAGATGTTGAACAAATAAACATGCCCCAGAGGACTTAAAAATGTAGAAGTTATGAACCAAAGTCTGATTCTCAGACATTTCACTCTATAGGCTTTCTCATTAATATTCCCTTAGGTACCATTTTGATTATGAGGATGCTAAGCCTCTTGTTAAGGACTGGTACATTATTGTCTCCCATTTCCTGAGTTCCTGACTTTTCTTGTCTTAGCTATATGTCTGGTCTTCTGTTCCAAAAGTGTCCATAAATTCTAAACTCTGTATAACTACTAATCTCTGAGACTTGACCCTTCTCCCCACGTAAGTTCCATCTTTTTAAAATCATACTCATTTTTTCATTCAATATTGTTTCTTCAGAACAGCAAAGTCTGCCTCTAGACTTAATGATGCAGTCAGGAAGTTTGTGAGAGAGAGGGGGGGGAGGCAGAAAGGAAGGGAAAACATGTCAAGGTATCTTCTATAGAAAAGGAAGAGTAAACGATAAGCCATATAGTCTTAGAAATAACTGATACTTCACATTAACTATGTATAACATTGTACCTCATTGTCTCTCCATGGCAGTGTAAGCAAGCTGTAAGAATCAAACCTACTCTTTGATTTTTTTTTTGTTTCTTAGACATTAGTTAACACAGAACTTAAATGAATTCTGGGTTTCTGAGTCCAAATCAGCTACATATATGCTGATGATCATTGACATCATATAGCTGACCTTCAATTTTCTCACATAGTATATCTCAATAAATGTTTGGTTAACTGATGGAGGAGAGTTATCTGTCTATGTTTCTTTCATTGGTTAATTAATAAAGAAAACTGCCTTGGCCCTTTAAGAACAGAAAATTAGGTAGGTGGAGTAGACAGAACAGAATTGTGGGAACAAGGAAGTAGAGTTAGGGAGAGACGCTTCAGGCAGTCGCGTGGTGAGTCTCCATGCTGCTCCTCTCCGAGATGGACGCAGGTTAAGATCTCTCCTGGTAAGCCACACCTCGTGGTGCTACACAGACTAAATATGGATTAAAGGAAGATGTGAGAATTAGCCTATAAGAGGCTACAGATAATGGGCCAGGCAGTGTTTTAAAAGAATACAGTTTCCGTGTAATTATTTCGGGTGTAAAGCTAGCCGGCGGCGGGTGGCAGCCCGCCGCTTCACACTACAGATTGGCGCTCCAACGTGGTGACTAAATCCACTTAAAAACCTTGCCCGCTTGGGATCGGAAAGAAAGTTCTCTGAGACCATGCCAATGGCTCACTGCTCCCTTCCTGCACCTGGGCAGATGGCGGAATCAGGCTTAGGCGAGCGGGACAGCATTTGCGGATTCCTGCCGCCATAGAGAGAGAGATGTTTTCAGACTGCACGGTGCTCTGCGCTTCAGATTCGGCTGTGACTTGGATTAAGAGAGTTTCTGTGCTGCACGCTCAGTATCAAAATTAAACTGCTGAGTGCAGCTCCAATGTGGACTGCTGTGCACCTGGAACTTTGTGCAGCTCAGGGGCACCAAATGACTGAGGCAGTAGCAGCTTTGGCTCTGCTCCGCCATGCTGAACTGTACTGAGCTCAGGCAGGATCTATTGTAATTACCATGATAACAGCGCAGTTAAGGTTTAGACTTGGCTGGAAACAGGCAGTACGGTATTACCTATAAGTGGCGCAACTTAAGTTTTTAAGAAGTGCTTAACATTTTAAGAAATGCTCCTGGATAGTAAAAAATTACAGATTCACAATAGGACAGATTCAGACATATAAGACCCCCATATGGGTCACAATGTTGGATGACTGTACGTAGGCTTGAGAGAGAGAAAAAAATAAATATATAGAGAATAAAATTAATGCCTTAAAAAAGGGGTAAAGTCTTTAAAGAGACAGAATAAAGTAAAGTGATAGAGTGAAAATAAGCCACGTAAAAATGGAAAATTCACAGAGAGTCTGGATTATGTATTTTGTTGTGTTTTCTTTGATTTTTTTGACTGTAAAGGAGCTAAGTACAGAGAGACATTTCATTATATGGGCTGCCAGGCTAGACCAGAATGGACATCTTAACGGTATGACTTCAGGATTTGGATCTAAGAACATGATGCTCTGGAAAAGAGTTTCTTCTTTTGTTTTCACAGAGGACGAGACTCTGTGGATTGCTTCTATCCCAATATGGTATGATAGACCATGCCCTCCTGAAAGGTTGCTGTGAACATCTTCAAAAAATTACTTCACTCAACTGCCAACTGAGAGGAACCTAGCACACAGGTTATACCATGAAAGACCTAAATAACAACGCCCCCACTCAGCAGGAAGCAGTTTGGAGAGAAATAACTGCGCCCACATTCCCAAATATTGTTTATAAATGTTCTTTTACATTTAAAGGGGGATATGATATAGATATGAATAATTTGCATTGGTATGGATTTTAAGGTCAATTTGTTATATGTATATGTATTTCTGATTTTGATTAAGCTATTGTGATTGTAGTTCATTTTAAAGAATGTAATGTATAATTAGGAAATATAGGTTGTTAATGGATAATCATCGATTAATAGTCAAGCTTGTAGTCATGTTAGTCATTTTCTAGATGTGCATAGATATATTTCAGATAGGCATTCTTCATATCTTTCAAAGACTGCAGAATATGGCATTTAATGTTTTAATAACTTAGGGTTTTTCATGACAATGAGACACGTCTGCTCCTGGCAGCACCAATCTACTTCGAGAGGAAGATGGGCATCGAAGAGGCTACTTATGGAGTTTGTTAGCCATTTGGGCAAGAAACTGCTCTTGGCTGGACTGTTCCATAAACTGGACACAAAGAACCCACAGAAAGAGGACTGCTGAACTTGCCTAAAGGTGAGATGGTCTTTCGGGGTTCCTGACTCATGAAAGAGTCTGCGAGACGTTCTGCAGGACACAGCAGAAAGTGACTGAACTGTCTTTGGAATTTCCTGCTTCATGAAAAAGTCTGCTGGACACTATGGGCCTGAAGGCTGAAGATGGATGCCCCAACGGTACAGAGGAACTTTGGGTGACTGTCTAGGCAGCGAGTTGTCTCTGTCATTTCTAGAGTTTTATAAGTTACTTATTTCTTATTTACTTAGGTAGCATTATATCCTTCTGGAGTCTTTGATGGAGTTGAAGAATAAATAGATAGTTATAGCTTTCCTTAGTTATGATAAAAGATAAAATAGATTTAAATATTGTAACTGTAATACTTGCTTGATAACTGTTTTGTTATATGTAATTTTGCTATGTTAAAGTTGAAGCCTTTCTTTTTTGTTTAAACAGAAAAAGGGGAAATGATGGAGGAGAGTTATCTGTCTATGTTTCTTTCATTGGTTAATTAATAAAGAAAACTGCCTTGGCCCTTTAAGAACAGAAAATTAGGTAGGTGGAGTAGACAGAACAGAATTGTGGGAACAAGGAAGTAGAGTTAGGGAGAGACGCTTCAGGCAGTCGCGTGGTGAGTCTCCATGCTGCTCCTCTCCGAGATGGACGCAGGTTAAGATCTCTCCTGGTAAGCCACACCTCGTGGTGCTACACAGACTAAATATGGATTAAAGGAAGATGTGAGAATTAGCCTATAAGAGGCTACAGATAATGGGCCAGGCAGTGTTTTAAAAGAATACAGTTTCCGTGTAATTATTTCGGGTGTAAAGCTAGCCAGCGGCGGGTGGCGGGACGCAGCCCCGCCGCTTCTCACTACAGTTAACATTACAAGACTACATGCTATAACATGCTTTGATTTATGTTTGACTTTCTGTGTTAGAGGGAGGGATGCTTGTTGTTCCTGGCCCACCCTGCTAGGTTACACCCAAAATAACCACACAGAAATATATTAATTCAATCACTGCTTGGCCCATTAGCTCTAGCCTCTTATTGGCTAACTATCACAGATTGTTTTAATCCATTTCTATTAATCTATTTATTGCCACATGGCAGTGCATTATTGGTAAAGATTCAGGATCTTTGACTCTGGCAGCTCCATGGCGGCTCTCTCCAGCTTTCTTCTTCCTAGCATTCAGTTCTGTCTTCCCCGCCTACCTAAGTTCTGCCCTATCAACTAGGCCAAGGAGGTTTCTTTATTCATTAACTAATGAAAGCAAACCACAAACAGAAGGAAATCATACATCATTTCCCTTTTCTGTTTAAACAAAAAGGAAGGCTTTAACTTTAACATAGTAAAATTACATATAACAAAATAATTATCAAGCAAGAATTATAGTTATAATATTTATATTTACTTTATCTTTTATCATAAGTAAGGAAAACTATAACTATAACTATAAATTCTTCAACTCCATCAAAGACTCCAGAAGGATATAATATTACCTATGTAAACTGGAAGTGCATTGTAAGCAACTTCCAAAACTCTAGAATTGACAGAGAGATCTTGCTACCTGGACAGTCACCAAAAGTTTTTCTGTACTGTTGGGGCAGCCTACAGACTCATAGTATCCAGAAGACTTTTCCGTGAAGCAGGAAATTTCAAAGACAGTTATGCCTATGTTGGCAGTTTGCCAGTCATTATTTTCTATATCCTGCAGAATGTCTTGCAGACACTTTTATGAAGCAGGAACCCCAAAGGATCATCTCAGCTTTAGGCAAGTTCATAATTTCTCTGCAGACACTGCTTGTCCAATTAAGCAGTCTAGGCAAGAGTAGTTTCCTGCACAAATGGCTAATCAATTCCATAAGGAGCATCTTCGATGTCCATCTTCCTCTGGAAGTAATTGGTACTGCCAGGAGCAGATGTGTCTCATTGTTATGAAAGTCTTAAATTCTTAAACATTTTAAATGCCATATTCTCAAAGAAGGATTCTGAAAGATTTGAAGAATCCATATCCATGTGAAATACTTCTCTGTACATCTAGAAAATCTAACTAACATGACTACAATCTTGACTATTATAGATGATTTTCTATTAAGCTATATTTCTTAATTTTATATTCTATTTTTAAAAATGAACTACACATTCACAATACCATAATCAAGTCAGAAATGCATATAACAAAATTGACCGTAAATTTGTATCAATAAACAAAGATCCATACCAATGAAAATCTCTATAGCACAGCCCCCTTTAAATGTAAACAAACAATTATAAGGAATATTTGGGAATATGGGCATAGTTTTCTCCATACTGCTTCCTGCTGTGTGTGGGCACTGTTAATCAGTTCTTTCATGGTGTATCCTGTGTGCTAAGTTTATCTTAGTCAGCAATTGGGCAAAATAATTTTTTGAGGATATTTACAGTGACATTTCAGGAGGGCGTGGTCTATCAAACCATATTTGTTTGGAGGTAATCCACAGGTTCTCATCTTCTGTGGAAACAAAAAAAAGCCTCTCTTTTCCAAAGCAACATATCCTTGAACTCAAATTTTGAATTCAACATACCTTTATAATATACATGCTGGTTTAGCTTAGCAGCCCAAATAATGAAATGTCACTCTGTACTTAGTAAAAAAATTCAAAGTAAAAAAATTCAAAGAAAACACAATAATATACATAATCCAGACTCTCTGTGAACTTTTCATTTTTATGTGACTTATTTTTTTTTTACTCCTTTTAATGTATGACTATCTGTACTCTGTCTCTTTAAAGACTTTACCTTTTTTAAGCATTAACTTTATTTTAGGACTCTTTATACTCTCTTTCTTCTCTCTTCCAAGCCTACATACATTTATCTAGCACTGTGACCCATTTAGAGCTCTTTTATGTCTGAATTTGTCCTATTGTGAATCTATAATTCTTTACTGTCCAGGAACACTTCTTAAAATGCTAAGTGCTTCTTAAAAACTTAACCTGCATCAGTGCTCAGGTAAATACATCATTGACTGCTTGCCCTGCCCAGTCCAGAATTGTAGATGGAGTGGTGGGGCCTCTTATTGGCTAATTCTCACATCTTCCTTTAACCCATATTTAGTAATCTGTGTAGCACCACGAGGGGTGGTCGCTTACCAGGAGAGATCTTAACCTGCATCCATCTTGGAGAGGAAAAGCATGGCGACTGCTTATGGCGACTGCCTGAAGCATCTGCCTATTGCCTTCTACCCAGCATTCTGTTCTGTTTACTCCTCCTACCTAATTTTCTGTTTTATTAAAGGGCCGAGGCAGTTTCTTTATTAACCAATGAAATTAACACATAGACACTCCTCCATCACAGCATTGCAGGGACACTCTTGCCTCTGAGCCACACACACCTCCCCACTTCCAGGCACACATCAAGTCTATGTTGCCATCAAGCAAGCCATAGTACTTTACTCATAAACCCCATCCAAATGCTCTGTCTCCTTCAAGAGACAGAGGTTGTGCTAGCAGCATAGCCCAGAAAGCTGGCATTTTAAAACCACCACTTTTTTTTTCCTTGCTGCAGCTTAGTCAAGAAAATCTCTCTTAAAGGAGCCAGGAAACAGCAAAAAGCTGTGCTAAACTGTATTTTTGTGTTTAAAATTAAGCTCTCTCAGGTTTTTAAGTGAATTTAGTCTATCACATTGGCACTAATTGTTGGAGGGAGGGAGGCTTGTTTGCTCCTGGCCCACCTGGCTAGGTTACATGGTGTAACCTAGCCACATAGGAATAAATAACCACATAGGAATGTATTAATTAAATCACTGCTGGGCCCATTAGCTCTAGCCTCTTATTGGCTAACTCTCATATATTGATTTAATCCATTTCTATTAATCTGTTTATTGCCACATGGCAGTGCCTTATTGGGAAAGATTCAGCATGTCTGTCTCTGGCAGCTCCATGGTGGCTCTCTCCTACTCCGCTTTTCTTCCTCCCAGCATTCAGTTATGTCTTCCCCACCTAAGTTCTGCCTTATCAACTAGGTCAAGGTAGTTTCTTTATTCGTTAACCAATGGAAACACACAAGCAGAAAGAACTTCTACACCATTTCTGAATCATGGACATGCTATGTAGTGCAAGGTAGTCTCAATTTTAAGATTTTCCTGCCTTAGCTTCCTGATGTGGGATTCTATATGCTTTGTATATGCTTTATTACCATTGGTTAAAAAAGGAAGCTATTTTGACCAATGGTATGACAGAATATAGCAAGGCAGGATACCCAAGCAGAGATAGAGGTGTAAAGATGGCAGAGTCAGGCAGGTGTCATGACACTACTGAAGGAGAAAGAAGCCAGAATCTTACCTGGTAAGCCACAGCCTCGTGACAATACACAGATTGATAGATATAAGAACTAGGTGGGAATATGCCTAAGTCTTTGTCCAAGTAGTGTTGTAATGAATATAGTTTCTGTGTTATTATTCAGATCTGGGGATCTGGAAAACAAAAGTACAGTCTCCTTTTACAAAACGGTGCCCCACAAAATAAAACAGCAACAACAAATGCTGTCCAAGTAGTTGGGGCTAACCTGCATGGCCAACTACTCACTTTGGTCTAGGTGCTTGTATGCCCACATGGGGTCAGGAGAAATATAGTTGAGAGCATGCTATGAGAGCATGTCCACTGCTCAGCACTCCCTGCCTGGGCTACTGGCTGGGTCATTTCTGCTAGGCATGTACAAGCAGAAGAACATGGCAGATTTCTGCTGTCATACACTGAGACATTTCCAGGTCATGCAGCTTTTACTCAGACAAAAAAGGTTTATTGCTGAATGGTGTTTCTCAGAGTTGAGGTGATGAGCACAGCTCCCATCAGCAGTCCCAGAGTTGGGAGTAAATGTGCATTTGCCATATTGAAAGGCCAAGAGAGTTGTAGCCAGCAACCAAGTCTGCTGCGACCACACTGCTTACCATTTCAAAAAAAAATGATCCTAATCAGAAAAGGTTTCAAATACACAATAGGACAGATTTACACAAAAAAGACGTCTAAAAGATATACAGTGTGTTTAAAATATATACATAGGCTTGGGAGAGAGAAGGAGTATAAAAAATATAAAAATAAAACTATAAAAATAAATAAATAAATAATAAAAATAAATAAAAATATAAAAACAAAGCTATAAAAATAAATAGTTGTAAAACATAAAAAATCTATAAAGAAACAGCAAAAATAATATAAAACAAATAAGCCATGTAAAAATGGAAAATACACAAAGAGTCTAGATTGAATTTTTTGACTGCAGAAAGGCAATTGACTCTGAAGGCTGCTACATTAAACCAAAATAAAGGTATCTTGACTTCAAGATTTGCATCTAAGGATATGTTGCTTTGGAAAAGATGTTCTTCTTTCATTTCCCCAGAGAAAGAGAACCTGTGGATTTTCTCCAGGCTTATTTGGTTTGATACCCCAAAAGGTTTTTATTTATTTATTTATTTATTTATTTATTTATTTATTTATTTATTTATTTTGTTTTTTGAGACAGGGTTTCCCTGTAGTTTCTAGAGCCTGTCCTGGAACTAGCTCTTGTAGACCAGGCTGGCCTCGAACTCAGAGATCCACATGTCTCTGCCTCCCGAGTGCTGAGATTAAAGGCGTGCGCCACCACCACCTGGCCCCAAAAGGTTTTTAGTGTTCTCCTTTACAAGCTTGTGTTAGAGAAGCCACTAACAGAGGGAAAGAAATGCAATGGTTTCAATTGTTTCTAGTAATAGAGCAAAGAGATGTGCAAGAAAATCTCCTATATCATTTAAGTTACTCAAAGAATTAAAAACTGCTTGAACTCAGTACAGACCCATGGCTCCTTTTATACAGATGCTGTTAGTATAGCCGTAGAAGCTCTGTCACCAGCAGATAGATAGGAAGCAGAAAACCAATGTTTGCCTGTCCGCAGGAGACTACTTTGTGGAAAACTAAATTTGCAAAACAATGACAGGAGAAACAGAGCTCAATAGATTCCTATTTAGTATAAAATGCTTGCAGGGGAAGGACCTTATATGGTAACAGATCAGCAGTTAGAATTTGATATAGCAGCATATGTCCAAATTAATACAATAGCCAAGAGTAAAAGGCCTGGAGTAAACTTCCATCATCAAAAGAACAGATTGAAAAGTTATCTAGTATAAGACAGGGGCCAGATGAATTTTTTCAGGATTTGTTTCCAGACTAACACAGGCATCTAATAGGTTGATTGGAGACATAGAAACAGGGCAGTTAATAATTAAACAGTTAGCCTTTGAGAATGCTAATGCTGTATGTAAGGCATCTATAAGACTTTTGATAAGCAGGGTAACTTTGCAGATTATATCTGAATTTGCTCCAATATCAACCAATCGTATACACAGGGAATGGCCATAGCTGCTCCCTTGCAGGGAAAAACAATTAATGACCCCTATCCCAGCAGAGAAACCTAGGCCCGCAGAGAATGCAAACTACAGGAATACCTGCAGGCGGTTTTTGATTCAGTCTTATCGGGCATCAGGTCAGATGATGTCCTGATAGAAGAGTAAGCCTGAGGACAAGAAAAGAACCAGGATTATGTGGAGATATGGGAGAGAAAAGCATTGAGCTAGTGAGTGCAGGTCAAAAAGAGGTGATCTAGGAAATCCCCTTTTGGGAAACAGATGCAGAGGCCAGCCTCAGGCCCTGAGACAAAATTTTGGGATGATCCAGAAATCTGTTTCCCCACAAGGAAATCTATACAGAACAACCCTAAGAAGCATAGGGCTTGAGCTTAGCTCTTCCATATACAATGTGGGAATGCAAGCTCTCCCCACAGGGGTCTATGGGCCTTTACCAAAAGGTATTGTAGGACTATTGTTAGGGAGAAGTAGCACAACTATGCAAGGGATTATTGCTACTCCTGGAGTCATTGATGCTGATTTTGAGGGAGAGATCAAGGTGATGACTCACTCACCAGGTGGAGTTTCTGTAGTAAAGGCAGGTCAGAGGCTTTCACAATTAATTTTACTTCCTACTGTGCAAACCAATAATCAAAGCAAAAAAAGAAAAGAGAGGAAAGGACAAATTTGGTTCATCTGATGCATATTGGGTACAATCCATAGGTCCTCAGAGACCAGAACTGACTTTGTTTATATATGGAAAAAGATTTGCTGGTTTTCTAGATACTGGGATGGATATTTCGGTTATAATGGCCAGCCAATGGCTTTGTAAGTGGCCAAAAATGGAGACTATTACACAACTACAAGGAATTGGTCAGACTATAAATCCTAAACAGAGTAGTAATAAACTACATTAGAAAGATAGAGAAGGCCATGAAGAAACTTCCTGGCCATGTGTTATTCTTTATTTACCCATGAATTTATGGGGCTAAGAGATTATGTCCAAAATGGGGATATATTGATATTCCCAACACAGCTGTTACTAATCAAATAATTCAACAATGATTATTACCTAATCAAGGTCTAGGCAAAGATAATAAGGAAAAGATCAATCCTATCATACCAGATGATAGACCTCCTAGGGCAGGATTAGGGTATTTTTAGAGGAGGTCACTGAAAAACCTGCACTCCATGCAGACTCAGTAGTATGGAAAAGAAATGAGCCTGTATGGGTAAATAAGTGGCCTCTAACACAAGAAAAATTATGAGCTCGCCAGCAGATAGTAAAGAAACAGCTAGATAATGGAAACATTGCACCACCTAATTCACCATAGAATTCTCAATTTTTTGTTATTTAATAAACCAGGAAAGTGGAGATTGATTCAGGATTTAAAGGAAGTTAATGCAACCATGTAGCCAATGGAAGCATTACAGCCATGGCTGCCTTCTCTTATGGTGATTCCAAAGTGCACCCATAAAATTATTTTAGACTTAAAATATTGTTTTTATACCATCCATTTGGCACCACAAGATTGTCAAAGATTTGGTTTTAGTATCCCCCAATTAATTTCAGAGAGCTAATGAAGAGATATCAATAAAATCTCTTACTTCAGGGCATGGCAAACAGTGCCACCTTATGCCAGAAATTCATAGCTCAGGCTATACAAAAGGTTAGAGATTAATTTCCACAGGTTTATATTATCCATTATATAGATGAAATCCTGTTTGCTCATAGAGGTGAGATTTTACTAGAGACATATGTATTACTATAATAGAGTCTAAGCAATACAGGGCTAATTTTGCTCCTGAGAAAGTACAGAGGCACCCAACTTTTCAAAATTTAGGTTGTATGGTATACCCCAAAGAAATTAAGCCTCAAAAAATAGAAATTAGAAATGACTTTCAAAGGTTGATAGGAAATATCCAATGGCTGAGGCCTTATCTAAGATTTTCTACAGGAGACCTTGAGCCTCTAAGTGAAGTCCTTAAAGGAGACAGTGATCCAAATTCCAGCAGGCAGCTTTCAGAAGCTGCCAGGCAGATACTTTCACAGATAGAGCAGGGTATGTAACCCTGCCAGCAGGGTCAGCTATTCAGGGTCCTCTGAAGGGGCGCTAACCTGCAAGACATGGGCTGAAGAAGAGGAAGGAAACCAAGCAAGATTCTATTGTCAAGGTCTCCGTTTATTGGGGTGAAAGTTACAGCTTATATACCCTTGAATGGGGTGGAGGTAGGGGCAGGCAGGAACTCCACCGCGGTAACTGAAGGTCATCAGCCAGCACCTGGTGTAAGCCTAAGCATGTGATTCATTAGCATTGGAGTAAGGGGTGGGTTCCGTTAACGGACAGCTCTCAAGATAGTTTGGGATGAGGGGTGTGGGATCTCCGTAAACATCCTTAGGGCAATGACCTCTGCTATCCCTGTAAGGACGATGGTCCCTGACAAATCTATCCTTTAGGACAATGGTCCCTGACAAATCTATCCTTTAGGAAAATGGTCCCTGACAAATCCCCCTTCCTTTTATTAAGGAAGGCAGCTAATAAGTGGAGAACACTGGTCAGAATCTAACCACGTAGTCAGACCTATAGGAGAAGGGACTGGGTCAAGGAGGACCCTCCTCTCGAGTGGTAGAGTCTCCTATCCTCCCCTGGGAACAGAGGGGTGTCTTATGGGTAGTATTAATTATTTTTTATTTAGGCCCTTAATGATGGCCTGTGATGAGGGCTCTTGTCTTAGGTCGAGTGGGGACCAGGTTTTTCTCCCCATTACCCGTCATAGGGTTCCCAGGGCCCTGTCTTAGGTTGGGGGTGGTCCCGCCATCAGTTGCCTGTCCTTGAAGCTCCTCAAATAGGTATCTAGCAAGACCAAAGTAAGCAGGTCTTTGAATGCAGGGTCCCTGTCTTAGGCTATGTGGAGGGCAATCCCCATCCCCGGACATCATGCCATGTTGAGCCGGCCTGTACGGCCTCTGTATGATGTGCTGTTCAGGGGAGGGTTCCACAATATTCCCGTCATTGGGCCTCTGCGTGGACTATTAATGAAAAGACTGCGAGGAGCTTCTAAAACAAAAGGTATAAAAGATATAATTTGGACACCAATGACTCCATCTCTGGACAAGAAGAAAGGGTACCTTCCAAACCCAGTATTCACCTTTTAGTCTGACTTATGGTATAAACTCCTTCCTAAGTGCCTACTCCAACATAAGATTACAAGTGCTGCTTGCCAAAAATTTTTTTCCAGGGATTCCAAGGTCTAACGGGTTTGGGGTCTGTAACAAGGGTAGAGAGACAGAATGCATGGTCCTCTCCCTGCAGTGCTTTGCCTCGCACCCTTTTTGCTGGTGTCTATGCCTGTCATGGACAGGCACACATATCTCTGGGTTTTATGTGGCAAAATCTAAAAATTTTTAACATATGCATTAAACCCAAACATTTTACAGGGTATGTCAAACTTTTCCCAACACCTATAAGCAGTTACAAATATCATTAGGTCAATTAAGCTGTGCCGCACGGCAGGGGGTAGAACACAGGCTCACTTTGTCTGTTAGTGTAGCTTTTTTTACCCTTATAAGTGCGGCTTCTGCCTCTAATTTAAGCCTTTAATATCTTAACTGGCAAAAGTGGGAAGGTTTACCCAAAAGCAGCATTTTGCTTTTTCATAAAACTGTTGTTGAATAAGTTTTACATTTAATACACAATTTGCCATAGCTGTAATATACTGTACTTATACATTATTGTACACTTTACCTGTTTGAGTACTTGTCAGGCAGCTTCTTTAATCTTTCTATTGGAAATTGGCTCATTGTTTTTTGTAAGAATTTTACCTATTGGCTCAATATCTCCCATAAGAATATTATAACTAGGGCTTTAACCATTGTATATCTAATTAAAAGTTTGTAAGCTATCCTCCTTTTAAGTTGTAAGTCTGCCTAGCAGATAGGAAAATGGGAAAAGGACGCATTTTAACTAATGATCGACATGTAGAAGAATAAAAATAGATCCACATCTATCTCCATGTACAAAACTCAAATTTAAAAGAGTCAAAGGCCTCAACATATAAAAATGATATTGAACCTCACAGAGAAAAAATTAGAAGTACACTTTGCCATATCTTAAACATAGCCTCAGTGGCACAAACATTGGGAGAAACAATAAATTATATCTCCTGAATTGAGAAACTTTTGTATAGCAAACATAATATCAGCCTATAGAATGGGAAAAGATTTTTACTTATCATAAACCCATTTCAAAAATATATGAATAACTCAGGAAATTAGTTATTAAAAAAATTAATCCAATAAAAATATTAGTTACAGACATAAACTGAAAACTCTCAACAGACGAACTTAAAAATGACTGAGAGACATTTAAAAAATGCTCAAACATAACATCCTTTAGCCATTAGAGAAATGCAAATCAAAACTCTATGAGATTTCATCTTATCCTTGTAAAAATGACCAAGATTAAAAATTATTACTAACAACTTATACTTAAGAAAATGTGGGTAAAGAAAAAACTCCATTGCTGGAAGTGTAAACTAGCACAGCCACTTTTGTATCATAGTATGGTTATTTTTTAAAATTAGGCAACTATCTACCTTGAAACTCAGCAATACCCCTTTTGGGCTTAAATACAAAAGTTTTTCAACCATACCATAAGGACATGTGCTCAGCTATGCTTATAGCAGAATTACTTTATAATAGTCAGAATTGGAAAACAACCCAAATGTATCTCTTTTACACCTAGGATGAGTCATCATCCTTTTAAATAGCCATAAATACCATAAAATATCTTGGAGTAACTCTAAGCAAGCAGGACAGAAGTTTGGGTCCTGTCATCTCTGCTTGTGAAGGAGTAAATGTTTTTTATTTTTAACCATTATCATTTGTTAGAGTATAACTCTGGTCCTTGATAAATTTAGTAAGAGGCCTGAGTCTCAGCAGTCCACCCTGAAGCAACACGTGGCAGCAGGAAAGGACCACAAGCTGAGATAACTCGACTCCCACCCAAGAGCGGGCCATACAAATGGAAAAACTTGTATGATAAGAACTTTAACTCTTAAGAAAAAATTAAGCCATTAGAAAATAAAAAGATCTCCTATTTTCTTGGGAAAGTAGAAGAAACACAGCAAAAATGATAATCTCACTAAAAGCAATCTACAGATTCAGTGTAAATGTCCATTAAAAATTATAGCAACATTTCTCACAGGACTCACAAAAACTTAGGATAGCCTAAACAATCTTAAAATCCTGTACAATCAAAGAACTTTAGAATGTTTACAATCTCTGACTTTAAACTTTACCACAGTACTAAAATCAATCCACCTTGGATATAAATTCACCTGCTTACAAACAGCAGATTTTTGACAAAGAAGCAAAATCATGAAATGGAAAAGAAGCATTTTAACTTGCTTATCTCAGAGGCTACCTTAATTTAAACCTGTCCTTTTTCCTTTAGCTGAAGCTGCGCCGCACGGCAGGGGGTAGAACACAGGCTCACTTTGCCTGTTAGTGTTAGACTGCCTTCCCGAGCTCTGGAGGGCGGATTTTTAACTATCTTTTTTATTTTAACTTGTAAATCATAAAATTAGGAGAATTTTTTGAATCCTCTCCTCTGTCCTATAGACTGTGTGAGGTTAAATTTGCTCTCTAAACTTACTCTTGTTTCTCCTTGCCTTTTACCTGCAGGTGAGTTAGGTTAGCTGACTGTGTGCACGTGGCTCCTCACGAAAATCATTTTTTCTTTACCTTTTTTACTCATTTAGCATGTAATAAAAGTTGTAATTCTACATCTATCACGCTTACCGATTCTCAATAACTCTGCCATTGTTTCTGCTCCATTCTTACTCCCTTTAGTTACCAATATATATAACTGAATACTTTTTCCTTATCCCCATTATAACTTATTTACAAAGTTTTACTCCCTATTTAACTTTTGTCCCACTTTTTTAGATTTCTTTTTCTATGTTACATCTCTATTAAGAGCCCAGTAACTGAGGACAGCCTCCAGCATGGGGTCTCCATTTTTAACATTTTACTAAGATCTTTCCCTACCTTGTCCCAAGTTTTGGGATGAATTCCTGGGCTGGTTAAAATTAACCAGGGGCATTTTTCATCTATAAAACAAAAGAATTCAGTTAAATCTCTTTTTTTAAACTCTTACTCCTCTCTCCCTAAGTGACTGTTGAAATTCCTCTACGAATTTCTCTTCCTTTGGAAGCGATTGTCCCATGTCCTATAGACGACAACGAACCTGCACCTACCTCCGTCCTGCAGACCTGTCCGAGTATCACAGCTGGTCAGGACCTTATTTTCCTTCGTCCCGGGACTGCGCCTTGTTGTCCGGTTAGTACTTCAGGGTCCCTGTTCAGGCGCCACTGTAACCCTGCCGGCAGGGTCAGCTATTCAGGGTCCTCTGAAGGGGCGCTAACCTGCAAGACATGGGCTGAAGAAGAGGAAGGAAACCAAGCGAGATTCTATTGTCAAGGTCTCCGTTTATTGGGGTGAAAGTTACAGCTTATGTACTCTTGAATGGGCAGGCAGGAACTCTGCCGGGGTAACTGAAGGTCATCAGCCAGCACCTGGTGTAAGCCTAAGCATGTGATCCATTAGCATTGGAGTAAGGGGTGGGTTCCGTTAACGGACAGCTCTCAAGATAGTTTGGGATGAGGGGTGTGGGATCTCCGTAAACATCCTTAGGGCAATGACCTCTGCTATCCCTGTAAGGACGATGGTCCCTGACAAATCTATCCTTTAGGAAAATGGTCCCTGACAAGGGTATACAAAAACAGCAGGTGCATTATATTGATTATAGCTAAACATGGCAGGCATGTATTTGACCCACAAAACTAGATCCTACAGCAATTTTATGGCAAAACGGGCCACTTTTATGGCTGCACCTTCCTGTATCACCAGTTAAGGTATGAAATCCTTATTTTAAAGCAGTAGCATGTTTAGCACAAAAGAGCAGGATAAAATCTAGGAAATATTTTGTCAAGGAACTGGCTATAATCAATGTTCCTTACATTAAGCAGCAAATTAAATGCTTATTCCAAAATAGTGATTCTAGTGCAATTACGTTTGTTCAATTTCAAGGTCAGGTTAATAATCTTTTCACAGCTGATGAGTTACTGCAGTTTACACAACTGCATTCATTCATTTTTCCTAAACTGGTGGCAAAAGATCCCATAAAGGATGCTTTGTCAATTTTCACTGATGGCTCCTCTACTGGGAGGGCTGCATATGTGGTTAATGGTAAAGGACATGCTATTTAAATAGTTATGCTATTTTAAATATTTTAATTATTTAAATATTTTAAATAGTTATGCTATTTAACTATTTAAAGCTTCACTTTAAATAGTTGGGCTGTGAGCTGTAGTTTTAGTGTTTCAAAAGTTTACACATGAGGCTTTTAATCTACATACTGATAGTCAATATATTTATAACTCTCTTCAAATACTAAAAATGGTCCATTATATAGGGATTAGCAATAAACGAGTTAAGATTTTGTTCCAACAGATTCCATACAACATAAAAAGTTACCATGTTATGTGGGACATATCAGAGTGCATTCAAATCTTTCTGGTCCATTAGCTGAAGGTAATGCTTTACCTGACAAACTTACAAAAATAATTGCTCTATCTCAGATTGAACTTGCTCAGCAGTCGCATGCTTTACATCATCAAAATAGTTTAAGTTTTAAAAAGTAATTTAAATTTACCATGAAAGCTGCTTACCAAATTGTTAAACAATATGAGAGATATTCACAATATTTACTTGTACTTCGTTTGGGGAGTAATTTCCTGACGAATGCTTCCTAATCATATATGACAAATGGATGTTACTAAGGTTACTAAATTTTTTTTAAATTGTATATATACATGTGACAAAAATACATATTCAGGGTTCATGATGGCCACTACACAAACTGGGAAAGCTGCTAAGCATGTAATAACTCATTACTTAAAATGCTTCTCATGCACAAAAATCCCCAAAGTAATAAAGACAGACAATGGGTCTGGATATGTTAACAAAACATTTCAAAGATTTTGTGCCCAATAAAATATTGTACATAAGACTGGTATTTCTTATAATCCTCAAAGGCAAGAAATTCTAAGCATGCACATAGCTCCTTAAAAACACAACTTCAAAAGATAAAAGAAAAAAATTGTATCCTCAGATGCCACATAATGTCTTAAATCATGCACTGTTTATGCTAAATTTTCTAAATATGGATGTCCATGAGTGATCAACAGCTCTCATATGTCATATTATTATGGCATAATAGTACAAAGACTACCTTTGCTAAAGCATGGTGGAAAGACCCTTGCACTAAAATATGGAGAAGGCCAGACCCTATATTAATATGGGGTCGAGGGCATGTCTGTGTTTTTTCCCAGGATAAAGATCAAGTGAGATGGCTCCCAGAGTGACTGGTTTGATGTATTCAGCAAAAAAATACCAGACCTGATGACATCATAACTGATAATGTCCTAGCAGGAGAGACAAAATAAAATGAGATAAAAGAGAAACCCATGGTCCAGCTTTCCTGCCTCCACAGAAATGAATGCCTGATTCAGGACCCACTGCCACTGTAGCTGTCTCTGTTGCCACTCTGCACTGCAGGGTACCATTCTGCCTCCAGAGATTCTGGACACAGCCAAAGAGGCCCTGCTGTGGTAACCTGATCAGGATGGCAACAACTTCCTGCAGGTTAAATCCTGTTTGCTTTGGAGCTGAAATGCAGACTAAACATTTGACTGTTTTAGTCTCTGGGACACAGAATTCATTTTGATTAAAATATTGGACCTGAGAACTAAAACTTAAGCTTTCCCCTCAGGGAAAGAAAGACTCAAAATAAAAATGACTAAAACCCCTCTTCAGTTAAAAAAGAGGGCAGCCTAAGGGTTTAATGGCTGCTCAGAGACTGGAACTGGTATTTGATAAAAGCAATGTCATTATTGTACTCTTACCAGTATTGACTTGATATTTTTAACTGCATATAAGATGTTGAGAAAAGTTGGTATTGACCAATAATGCTGAGAATCATGGTACTGACCTGATGATATTTGTAACTGTACATAAGGTGATGAGAAAAGTTGGTATTGACCAATAATGCTAAAAATTATGGTACTGACCTAATGATACTTGTAACTACATATAAGATGTTGAGAAAAGTTGGTATTGGCCAAATGATGTTTGTAACTGCTGAGAAAAGCTTGATATACCCTGTAAATATTGGAAGTTAATGCATATGTTAAGAATTTTAGATTTTGATATAATGTAAAAGATTTAAGAGTTGCTCTATACTAGCTAAAGAAACATTTTCAACTCAGGAGTTTCTCTTTAAATAGGAGACTATAACCTTTGGGAGCATGATTATTCATAAGGCATTATGAATTATATTTATTCTGACAAGAAAGTATGGCTCCAAGACATAGAGTCCAAAAGTATCTCTCTCCCCTAAGCTCTTTCCTTCACAGTGATCATCAGTCAATGACAGGTTTGAAGTTTCTCCCTTCCAAAAACCTAAGACAAAAACCTAAGACAAACATGCCTGACTTCCAATGATGGGTAATCTCAGGTAAAAGGGAGGTCTTTGCTCAAGGCAGACATGATCATCTGCCCTGTTGCAGAAGCACAGGTTTTTATTTTAAAATTATTAAGAGAGAATGAATTGTGGGGCAATATTATACAGGCCACATATTTCTGCATTGTTTTGGTAGCAAGGCTCTCAAGCAACAATATCAGCTGAGGTACTAAAAGCACTTACAGTCTGGCTGTCTCCTGAGGTCAGGATATGCTAATCTTGTTCTGCTCCCTTCTTTGTAATTATGAGGACCACCTGGGAAGAGGTGTTAATTCAAGCTAGTGACAGAGCTGTAGACGTGATTTTAGTCCTACTACCCGGGAAACAGGATGCTAATGAATTTCCTCTCAGTTTACTTTGGGAGATAAAAGCTGTTTGGAGAATAAATGTGATCTTCAGGATTTGAATGAACCCTGAGACTGCTTTCCTTTATTGTTGTGTGAACTGTGTCTTAATTATTCCCATGCCTCCATGCCGGTCCAGAGAGATAGTTTATGTTGGGGTTGGACCCCAACACCTCTGGGGACACATGCTGAAGCATTTTTATATTTAAACTTAGCATACCTCTGAGGGGATGACTAAGGTTAAAAAAAGGAATAAGGTTAAATTACAAGTGAGAGTCCATCTATTATTAACAGTGCTATTACAATAGGAGATACCAGAAAACTGTTTTTGCTTTTCTTATGAACAATTAGCAGGATGGCAGCCATGCCAAACTAAGAAGAGGTTTAGAACAAAGTATTTCTTACCAAGACCTTGATGACAGACTTCTCAGTCTTAAAAATATTTACAAATATTGTTTTATCACCAGATTTTGTATCTTGTTGTAGTACTCTGTGATGAATTAAAGAGCAGCATTACAAGAAAATGTTATTATAGACATCGGTTGTCTGACAAGTGTGTCATCTCAAGGGGATGAGAATGTGGTACTGTTAGTACTACACTACTGATTTATGGTTTGTACTGTAGGTCTTCTAGGGCTATATGTGGATAATTTCTGAAGGAACAGCAGTTGCCATGATATTTCTGTAAAGTAAAAGAGGTCAGTGCTGCACCTTGTCTCTGGTATTCTATCTTTGATATGTAGTACATGGTCCTGCTTTGAAGTGGTTTGTTTCTAACACATCACTCCTTTCCTCTTTGCCTTGATTTGGAGAGCCTAAGACTTTACTTCTATTGATAATCCTGCAGAGCAATAGATATGTGGGTGACTGAAAACACAGCTATCTGAGCAGTGCTGAGAGGCTAAGCAGTTATTCGTCTGCAGAAGAGGCTGGCCTCCTGTGACCAGGGCCCCTTCCATGTTCCCTATTTTGAACCTCTAGTTCCTTCTCTATCCCCTGAGAACCCATCCTCAATAATTTATATGTGTACAAATCCATATCTCAGAGCTTTTTTAAAAAAAATATTTATTTATTTATTATGTATACAATATTCTGTCTGCGTGTATGCCTGCAGGCCAGAAGAGGGCAGCAGACCTCACTTACAGATGGTCATGAGCCACCATGTGGTTGCCGGGAATTGAACTGAGGACTTTTGGAAGAGCAGGCAACGCTCTTAACCACTGAGCCATGTCTCCAGCCCCTCTCAGAGCTTTTTCAGAGGATCTCAACACCACAAACCTGTGATTCAGACAAGGATTGGACTGTACCTACAATCTTAGCACTTCAGATGCAAGAGAATTGTCTGTTCAAATGCAATGTGAACTGCTAAGACCCTGTTTCAGAAAATCAAGGTCTACAGATGTGGCTCAGGAGCAGAGTGTTTGCTTAGAATGTTCTGGGTCCTACACTTTCAATCACTAACACAGGCAAAACAGAAATAATAATAATAATTAATAATAATAATAATAATAATAATGAAACACTCTGAATTAAATAAAGCAAGAGTTTTCACACAGAACATTTTTAATTTCTTTCTTTTCTAATTTAAAAACTACCTAGGATTACATAGAGAGAACTTACCTTGGAAAATAGAAAAGTCATTAAAAAACTGTATAAAAACACACTCTACCTTTATACCCTCATCCCCCACATTAAACCACAGCATAATGTGAGCAAAACCCTCATAAATCAAATAAATACATATACAATAATTTTAAATGTTTTTTAAAAATTCAGACTGCCTGCTAGAGAAACTTAATGCAGAAAAGAGTTATTCAAATACAATTAAATACCTATTTTCATGCACAGCCATCTAAATGATTCCAACAGCATCTAGTTCATATGAACTCATCAGTATTGAGCAGATATTGTCTCCAGTAGCCAGTTCAATCACCAGGGAGACACAACACTGGCCTATAAATCCTCAAACATCCAGAGTTATATGATGTAATGATGGCTCACTTGCCTCAAGACAATGAGTTCAGCCTTGAATTCTCTGTCTTATCTCACTCTTATTTCCACTGCAACCTTGATGTCATATTGAAAAGAAGGTCAAAGCTGATAACCGGTAAGTAATTGTTCTTAGAATTAGTGAAGGAAGTCCATGCTGAACCTCCTCTTCACTGACCTAATATTTACATACCGGATATCCTTGGTGACCACTTTGCTTTAGTTTTCTTTCTGTTGCTATAAAAACCATTGATCAGAAGCACTTGTAGGGAATGAAAGGGTTTATTTAAACATGTAAGTTACAATCCATTTTTGAGGAAGTCAGAGCGGAAACTCAAACAGAAAATTAAAGTAAAAACTATGCAGGAATGCCTCTTGGTGGCTGACTTATTCAAACTCATGCTTAATTATTTAGCTTCATTATGCAACACTAGATTGCTTGTCAGGGAATAGTGATAGCCACAGTGGGCTGAGCTCTGGTACATCAATTTGCAATCAGAAAAGTACCTCACAGATGTGCTCACAGGCAAATATGATGGGGGCAATTTCTCGATTGAAATCACTTCTATGTTGTGTCAGTTTGGCAATTAAAATTAACTACAACACACTCCTTGTGCTTATTTTTGAAAGACTAATGATCATTAGTTGGTTGAACAACAATCAATAAATTTAGCCACAATCCATTATGTATTTTTTGTGTGCCAGGAATTTTTATTTTTTAAATGAACATACTCTTACAAAGATGCTGGTCATAATACCGTAACATCCTTTCTCAGATAAGAATATTAAAACCAAAAAACCCCCAATGATTTTCAATCCTTTGCATATTATATTAAGACTCTATGAGATTCAGATCTAACTGCTTCAAATATGTTGCCAAAATACTTTAAAGTGAGTTTAAGACTTTCATCTATTGCTTTATTTTTTTCTAGCATTTGTTTATATCATTCTTTAACTAAACCAGATAGAAAAAAACTTGCTTACCCTTGCTATAACTTCTGTCAAGAGGGAGGATGCTATCTCAGGAGACAGTAAGCATAGAACATCCCTTTAGCTTATTTGAGTGAACTAAGTTTCAGGCCACTTAAACCACTGCAGGGTTTAATACAGAAGAGAATAATGACTGGGATATTACAATAGAGGTTTGATAAATGGTAGGATTAGAATGGCCCACTCTACAGCCAAAGCCTATCATCCCTTCATCCGTCCCCATGCACTTGCAGTTTTTTTGAGAGACAGAATCCTAACATGAGACTTAGGACAAGAATATGTAAACAAAAGACCAGAGCATACACTTAGATTCAGAACTTAGGAGTCTTAAATTTGAGTTCTCTATATACACTTCCTTAAATTTAATAATTATATCAAATTTAACTCTGCTATTATTGAAGTAATGTTGAGAAAATGCTGCACTTAAAATTCATGTTCTACAGCTAGAAATAAGATTAAAATTTGATCTAACCAAGTTCTTTACTATGCAAATAAATTTTAAAAAACTGGCTAGTCAAATTGTTGTCAAAATTATGGCATCAGCATAGGACCAAGATTTCTTCACATGCACCATAATTTAATATTCTCCTTGCTACTATATTAAAGCCTTTCCCAGAAATCAAATTTGGTAGTGCACACTTATAATCATAACACTTGGCAAGCTGAGGAAGGATAATTGCCAGTCAGAGGCCAGCCTAGGTCTCATGGTTAGATCCTGTTTCAGTACCACTGCTCACACACTCTCCCATGAAAGTATGTCAAAGGATGAAATGTGCTCAACAGCAACAGCATTAGGTCATTTTTATATTACATATTTAATGCCAAAGTTTCACATGCAAATATCAATTTATGTTTAACAGCCTTGGTTTGGGGTTTTTGTTTTTGTTTTATGAAGGAGAGCTTATGCTTCTTGTAATTTTTACCTTCTACCTACTTCTCCCTTGCTTATCATTCTGTACTGAAAGGCAACTGATGTTTGGTTGCCTATAGAAAGGAGTTTTGTCTTTTTCTACTTCCCATGTAGATTATATTTATGTATGATCGCCTGAGTAAATTGGAAGCATGGGAAACTTGGGGGATGGTTGGATGAGAAGGGAAAGGCAGGGAAGGAAGCAGAGAGTTCAATAAAATCACTAAAAAAGAAATGAGTTTTGTTTACTCAATATATTTAATTTTCGGGTTAATTACATTATCAAAACAGATAGCAAAGAAACAATGTTAAACAGAGCCTCCCTTCTCTATGCAGTACTGCTTTATCATTCACACTACTCACCGGGTGATGTTGAAGATAATTGTGGAAATTGCAAAACCTTTTCAGATCAAACAAGTCTCGCATTACTACTAATGGATGAAAACACTTTGCAGATACTAATTTATCATTGCAATCCCACATATGCAAGAAAAATATCACTCACTCATTTAATTAACCATCAAGTATTAAGGAATCTACTATTTTTGTGTGGAACTGCACTCATTTTAAATAAGATGAACTTTCTGCAGTACTGTGAATGGGGTATCATGTGAAAAAAAATTGCAAAAATTGTAGTAAGTTACCATTCGAACAGGGCCTAGAACAGCAGGTAAAATTTAAAATACTGGAAGTTAGTAATCTCATATTATGGGAGACCATGTCCCACTATTAACTCCTGTGACTACAGCCTTACTCTGGAGTCTCTGCTATCATGGGGTATTAACCATTTATGACAAAAAAAGAGAAAAAACAAAAATCCACTCTGCAGTGCACAGCAGGACAGGCAGGAATAAAAAGTGAATGAGAGAATCATTTCTGGAAAGTGTGGTTTTCCTAATCCATCACACTATGTAGATGGAGCTGCAGGCTGCTTCCCAGCTCCCAGCCGCCAGCTAGCTTTACCCAAAATAATTACATGGAAACTGTATTTTTTAAAACACTGTCTGGCCGTTAGTTTTACCCTCTTATTGGCTAATTTTCACATCTTGCTTTAACCCATATTTAGTAATCCGTATAGCACCACGAAGGGTGGCTTACCAGGAGAGATCTTATCCTGCATCCATCTCAGAGAGGAGAGGCATGGCATCTGCCTGAAGCATCTGCCTGACTCTGCTTTCTTTCTCCCACAATTCTGTTCTGTCTACTCCGCCTACCTAATTTTCTGTCCTATTAAAGAGCCAAAGCAGTTTCTTTATTAACCAATGAAAGTAACACATAGACAAATGACCATCCTCCATCATTTCACCTTTTTTCTGTTTAAACAAAAAAGAAAGGCTTTCACTTTAACATAGTAAAATTACATATAACAAAACAGTTATCAAGCAAGAATTACAGTTACAATATTTATATCTACTTTATCTTTTATAATAACTAAGGAAAACTATAAATACCTATTTATTTTTTAATTCCATCAAAGACTCCAGAAGGATATAATATTACCTAAGTAAACAAGAAATAAGTAACTTCTAGAACTCTAGAAATGACAGAGACATCTCGCTGCCTGGACAGTCACCCAAAGTTCCTCTGTACTGTTAGGGCATCTATCTTTGGCCTTTAGGCCCATAGTATCCAGCAGACATTTCCATGAAGCAGAAAATTCCAAAGACAGTTTAGTCACTTTCTGCTGTGTCCTGCAGAATGTCTCACAGACTCTTTTATGAGTCAGGAACCCTGAAAGACCATCTCACCTTTAGGCAAGTTTAGAAGTCTTCTCTCTGAGGGTTCTCTTTGTCCAGTTTATGCAATAGTCCAGGCAAAAGCAGTTTCTTGCCCAAATGGCTATCAAACTCCATAAGGAGCCTCTTTGATGCCCATCCTCCTCTTGAAGTAGATTGGCACTGCCAGGAGCAGACGTGTCTCATTGTCATGAAAAACCCCAAGTTATTAAAACATTAAATACCATATTCTATAGTCTTTGAAAGATATGAAGAATGTCTACTTAACTGAAATATATCTTTTTCTTTCTTTTTTTTTTTTTTTTTTTTTTTTTGGTTTTTTCGAGACAGGGTTTCTCTGCAGCTTTTTTAGAGCCTGTCCTGGAGCTAGCTCTTGTAGACCAGGCTGGCCTCGAACTCACAGAGATCCGCCTGCCTCTGCCTCCCGAGTGCTGGGATTAAAGGCATGTGCCACCACCGCCCGGCTGAAATATATCTCTATATATCTAGAAAATCTAACTAACATAACTACAAGCTTTACTATTATCGATGATTATCCAGTAACAACCTATCTTTTCTAATTAAACATTACATTTTTAAATGAACTACATAATCACAATACTTTAATCAATATCAGAAATATGTATACATATAACAAAATTGACCTTAAAATCCATATCAATGTAAATTATTCATATCTATATCATATTCCCCTTTAAATGTGAAAAAAATAAACAATATTTGGGAATATGGATGTAGTTATCTCTCCAAACTTTTTTCTGCTGTATGGGGGCATTGTTAATCAGGTCTTTTATGGTATATAAGCTGTGTGTTAGATACATCTCACTAGGTAGTTGAGCAAAGTAATATTTTGAGGGTATTTACAGCAACCTTTCAGGAGGGCGTGGTATATCATACCATATTGGGATAGAAGCAATCCACAGGGTCTCATCCTCTGTGAAAACAAAGGAAGAAACTCTTTTCCAAAGCATCATATCCTTAGACCCAAATTTTGAAATCAAGATACCTTTAGAACATATATGAAGGTTTAGCTTAGAAGCCCATTTAATGAAATTTTTTGTACTTAGCTCCTTTACAGTCAAAAAATTTAAAGAAAACATAATAATACAAAGAATCCAGACACTCTGTGAATTTTTTATTTTTACGTGGTTTATTTTTATTCTATCATTTTACTTTAGTTTGTCTCTTTAAAGACTTTACCCTTTTTTTAAAACCATTAACTTTATTTTTTAAATTTTTTTATTTTTCTGTCCCAAGCTTACATAAATTTATCCAGCATTGTGACCCATTTATAGGTCTTTTATGTCTGAATCTGTTTTATTTTTTTGTGAATCTGTAAGTTTTTATTATCCAAGAGCATTTCTTAAAATGTTAAGCATTTTTTAAAAACTGAAGTAGTACCATGTAGAGGTAATACAGTACAGTCTGTTTACTGCCCAGTCTAAACCTTAACTGTGCTGTTATTATGATAATTATGATAGTTTCTGCCTGAGACCAGCACAGTTTAGCATGGCAGAGTGGAGCCAGAGCTGCTTGTGAATGAATCAGTTGTGCCTCTGAGCTGTAGAGTGACGGGCTGCTCTGGATGTTGGCTTCACAACTCTCCAATTTCAAAATGGAGGATGTACTATTTTGTGCTAGCTCTGGGGCCATCAGGTAGGAGCCGCATTCAGCATTTTAGCTCTGAGACTGAGCATGCAGCACAGAAACACTTTTTATCCAAGTTACAGCCAAATCTGACATGCAGAGCACTGCACTGTCTGAAAACATCTCTCTGTATGGTGGCAGGAATCTGCCATGCTCTCCTGCCTGTCTAAACTTGATCACACAGTCTGTCCAGGTGGGGAATGCAGGCATGGTCTCAGAGTACAATGCCGAGTGGGAACAGAAACACCCAGGCCCATAAAAGCCATTGAAATACTTTAAAGCCAGAGTTTGTACTGGTGGCACAGCCCTGGAAGCTGTATTTTAAATCCGCATAGTTTTTTCCTGCTGAGGCTGAGTCAGGAAAATTTCTCTGCAGCACACTCTAGTAAACAGCAAAAAGCTGTGTCAAACTCTCTCTCTCTCCTTTTTAAGTTCTGTTAGGTTTTTAAGTGGGTTTAGCCCCACATTGGGTGCCACTCTGTAGATGGAGCTGCTTCCCAGCTCCCGGCCGCCAGCTAGCTTTACCCAAAATAATTACATGGAAACTGTATTTTTTAAACAATGTCTGGCCCATTAGTTTTACCCTCTTATTGGCTAATTTTCACATCTCGCTTTAACCCATATTTAGTAATCTGTATAGCACCATGAAAGGTGGCTTACCAGGAGAGATCTTATCCTGCATCCAACTCAGAGAAGAGAGGCATGGTGTCTGCCTGACGCATCTGCCTGACTCTGCTTTCTTTCTCCCACAATTCTGTTCTGTCTACTCCGCCTACCTAATTTTCTGTCCTATTAAAGGGCCAAGGCAGTTTCTTTATTAACCAATGAATGTAACACATAGACAAATGACCATCCTCCATCAACACCATCACAGCCATTTTGAAAACATTAAGTGTCAATGAAATCATGCATTATGGTGTCTTTCTATATGCTTCACTTTACGTCCTCCATTTCCACCTCCCACAAAGCAGTCTGAAAACCAGCTTTGTAGGTGGTGTAATTTCACACACCCCAGAGATTCTATAAAATAAGATATATATAAATAATATATATATATATACATATATATACACACACATATATATACATATATATAAATAAAATATATAAATAAGATATATATTACAATAATATAAACTACTACAAGCAAGTTTTAGAACATGGATTTTATTTTATTTTATTTATTTTTTTTTTTTCCTCATGGTTTATTTTTTTTTATATTTAAAAATTTCCATCTCCTTCCCTCCTCCTCCCCCCTCCCTCCCCTCCTTCTCCCCTTTCTCTCCCCTCCTTCTCCCCCTTCCCTCCCCTCCCCTCCACCCATACCTGCCCTCAATCCCTCTCAAGGCCAAGGAGCCATCAGGGTTCCCCACTCTATGCTAAGACCAAGGTCCTCCCAACTCCCCCCAGGTCCAGGAAGGTGATCGACCAAGCTGAGAAGGCTCCCACAGAGCCCGTCCATGAAGAACAATCAGAGCCCAGAGCCATTGTCCTTTGCTTCTCAGTCAGCCCCCGCTGTTGGCCACACTCAGAGAGACGGGTTTGGTCACATGATCCATCAGTCCCATTCCAACTGGAGTTGGTGATCTCCCATTAGTTCTGTCCCACCGTCTCAATGAGTGAACGCACCCCTCTCGTTCCTGACTTTCTCCCTCATGTTCTCGCTCCTTCTGCTCCTCATCGGGACCTTGGGAACTCAGTCCAGTGCTCCAATGTGGGGCTCAGTCACCTTCCCCATCTGTCGCCAGCTGGAGGTTCCCTCACGGTCCTGACTTTCTTTCTCATGTTCTCTCTCCTTCTGCTCCTCATCAGGACCTTGGGAGCTCAGTCCGGTGCTCCAAGGTGGGGCTCTGTCATTTTCTTCATCTATCGTCAGGTGGAGGTTCTATGGTGATATGCAAGAAATTCATCAGTATGGCTATAGGAACTGGCCTTTTCAGGCTCCCTCTCCTCAGCTGCCCAAGGAACTAACTGGGGGCGTCTCCCTGAAAACCTGGGAACCCCTCTAGGGTCAAGTCTCTTGACAACCCTCAGGTAGCTCCTTAAATTCAGATATATGCTTCCCTGCTCTCATATCCACCCTTCCTATATCCCAAGCACCCCATTCCTCCGAGCTCCCCCCGCTCTCCCCTTCACACTTTTCTCTCCCCATCTTCCCTTGGCCCAGTCTTGCCCAACCCTCAAGTTCCCAATTTTGCCTGGCGATCGTGTCTACTTCCAATATCCAGGAGGATTACTATATCTTTTTTGGGAGTTCACCTTCTTATTATCTTCTCAAGGATCCCAAACTTATAGGCTCGATGTCCTTTAATCATGGCTAGAAATCGAATATGAGTGAGTACATCCCATGTTCATCTTTATGGGTCTGGGTTACCTCACTCAGAATAGTGTTTTCTATTTCCATCCATTTGCCTGCAAAATTCAAGATGTCATTGTTTTTTACCGCTGAGTAGTATTCTAGCATGTATATATTCCACAGTTTCTTCATCCATTCTTCCACTGAAGGGCATCTAGGCTGTCTCCAGGATCTGGCTATTACAAATAATGCTGCTATGAACATAGATGAGCATATGCTTTTGTTGTATGATTGGGCATCTCTTGGGTAGATTCCCAATAGTGGAATTGCTGGGTCCTGGGGTAGGTTGATCCCGAATTTCCTGAGAAACCGCCACACTGCTTTCCAAAGTGGTTGCACAAGTTTGCATTCCCACCAGCAATGGATGAGTGTGCCCCTTACCCCACAACCTCTCCAGCAAAGGTTATTATTGGTGTTTTGGATTTTAGCCAATCTGACAGGTGTAAGATGATATCTCAAAGTTGTTTTGATTTGCATTTCCCTGATAGCTAGGGAGGTTGAGCATGACCTTAAGTGTCTTTTGGCCATTCGAACTTCTTCTGTTGAGAATTCTCTGTTCAGTTCAGTGCCCCATTTTTTAATTGGGTTAATTGGCATTTTACCGTCTAGTCTCTTGAGTTCCTTATATATTTTAGAGATCAGACCTTTGTCAGTTGCAGGGTTGGTGAAGATCTTTTCCCAGTCAGTAGGCTGCCTTTGTGTCTTAGTGACAATGTCCTTTGCTTTACAGAAGCTGCTCAACTTCAGGAGGTCCCATTTATTCAATGTTGCCCTTAAAGTCTGTGCAGCTGGGGTTATGCATAGGAAACGGTTCCCTGTGCCCATTTGTTGTAGAGTACTTCCCACTTTCTCCTCTATCAATCTCAATGTGTTCAAATTAATATTGAGGTCTTTAATCCATTTGGACTTGAGTTTTGTGCATGGTGATAGATATGGATCTACTTTCATTCTTCTACAGGTTGACATCCAGTTATGCCAGCACCATTTGTTGAAGATGCCCTCTTTTTTCCATTGTGTACTTTTGGCTCCTTTATCAAAGATCAGGTGTTCATAGGTTTGTGGTTTAAGATCCGGGTCTTCTATACGATTCCATTGGTCAACTTCTCTGTTCTTATGCCAATACCAAGCCGTTTTCAATACTGTAGCTCTGTAATAGAGTTTGAAGTCAGGGATGGTAATGCCTCCAGAAGTACCTTTATTGTATAAGATTTTTTTGGCTATCCTGGGTTTCTTGTTTTTCCATATAAAGTTGATTATTGTCCTCTCAATCTCTGTGAAGAATTTTAATGGGACCTTGATTGGGATTGCATTGAATCTATAGATTGCTTTTGGTAGAATTGCCATTTTTACTATGTTGATCCTCCCAATCCACGAGCAGGGGAGATCCTTCCATTTTCTGGTATCCTCTTCAATTTCTTTCTTCAAAGACTTAAAGTTCTTGTCAAATAAATCCTTCACTTCCTTGGTTAGAGATACTCCCAGATATCTTATGCTATTTGTGGCTATTGTGAAAGGTGATACTTCTCTGATTTCCCTCTCTGCTTCCTTATCCTTTGTGTATAGGAGGGCGACTGATTTTTTGGAGTTGATCTTGTATCCTGCCACGTTACTGAAGGAGTTTATCAGCTGTAGGAGTTCTTTGGTGGAGTTTTTGGGGTCGCTTATGTATACTATCATATCATCTGCAAATAATGAAAGTTTAACTTCTTCCTTTCCAAATTGAATCCCCTTGATTCCCTTATGTTGTCTTATTGCTATTGCTAGAACTTCAAGCACTATATTGAAGAGATAAGGAGAGAGTGGACAGCCTTGTCGTGTTCCTGAATTTAGTGGGATAGCCTTGAGTTTCTCTCCGTTTAATTTGATGTTAGCTGTCGGCTTGCTGTAAATAGCTTTTATTATATTTAGGAATGACCCTTGTATCCCTAATCTCTCCAAGACCTTTATCATAAAAGGGTGCTGAATTTTGTCAAATGCTTTTTCAGCATCTAATGAGATGACCATATGGTTTTTTTCCTTCAGTTTGTTTATATGATGGATTACATTAATAGATTTTCGTATGTTGAACCAGCCCTGCATCTCTGGGATGAAGCCTAATTGATCGTAATGGATAATTTTTCTAATGTGTTCTTGGATTCGGTTTGCCAGTATTTTATTGAGAATTTTTGCGTCCATGTTCATGAGTGAGATTGGCCTGTAATTCTCTTTCTTGGTTGAGTCTTTGTGTGGTTTAGGTATCAGGGTAACTGTAGCTTCATAGAAGGAATTTGGCAGTGACTCTTGTGTTTCTATATTATGAAATACCTTAAGGAGTATAGGTATTAGGTCTTCTTGGAAGTTCTGGTAGAATTCCGCATTGAAACCATCTGGTCCTGGGCTCTTTTTGGTAGGGAGGTTTCTGATAACAGTTTCTAATTCTTCGCGACTAACAGGACGATTTAGAGCATTTACCTTTTCCTGGTTTAACTTTGGTATATGGTATTTATCTAAAAAACTGTCCATTTCTTTTACATTTTCCAATTTTGTGGCATACAGGCTTTTGTAGTAAGATCTAATGATTTTCTGAATTTCCTCTGTGTCTGTGGTTATGTCTCCCTTTTCATTTCTGATCTTGTTAATTTGCGTGTTCTCCCTCTGCCGTTTGATTAGTTTGGCTAAGGGTTTGTCAATCTTGTTGATTTTCTCCAAGAACCAGCTTCTTGTTTCATTGATTCTTTGGATTGTTTTCTGTGTTTCTATTTTGTTGATTTCTGCCCTCAGTTTGATTATTTCCAGTCTTCTACTTCTCCTAGGTGAGTCTGCTTCTTTTTTTTCCAGAGCTTTCAGGTGTGCTGTTAAGTCACCAATGAGTGCTTTCTCCGTTTTCTTTAAGTGGGCACTTAGTGCTATGAACTTTCCTCTTAGCACTGCTTTCATTGTGTCCCATAGGTTTGAGTATGTTGTGTCTTTGTTTTCATTAAATTCAAGAAAGACTTTAATTTCTTTCTTTATTTCTTCCTTGACCCAGGTGTGGGTCAGTAGTTGACTGTTCAGTTTCCATGAGTTTGTGGGCCTTCTGGGGGTAGCATTGTTGTTGAATTCTAATTTTAATCCATGGTGATCCGATAAGACACAGGTGGTTACTAATATTTTTTTGTAACTGTGGAAGTTTGCTTTGTTACCAAGTATATGGTCAATTTTCGAAAAGGTTCCATGAGCCGCAGAGAAGAAGGTATATTCTTTCCTATTTGGGTGGAATGTTCTATAGATGTCTGTTAAGTCCATTTGGTTCATTACCTCCATTAAGTCTTTCAATTCTCTGTTAGGTTTCTGTCTGATTGACCTGTCCATTGGTGAGAGAGGAGTGTTGAAGTCTCCAACTATTAGTGTGTGTGGTTTGATGGCTGCCTTGAGTTCTAGAAGTGTTTCTTTTACATAAGTGGGAGCTTTTATATTAGGGGCATAGATATTCAGGATTGAGACTTCATTCTGAAGGATTTTTCCTGTTATGAGTATAAAGTGTCCCTTTCCATCTCTTCTGATTGATTTTAGTTTGAAGTCAACTTTGTTGGAAATTAGTATGGCCACACCCGCTTGTTTCTTAGGGCCATTTGCTTGATAAACCTTTTCCCAACCCTTTACTCTGAGTAGGTGCCTGTCTTTGTGGTTGAGGTGTGTTTCTTGTAAACAGCAAAATGTTGGATTCTGTTTTCGTATCCAGTCTCTTAGCCTGTGCCTTTTTATAGGTGAATTGAGTCCATTGATATTAAGTGATATTAATGACCAGTGGTTGTTAACTTCAGTCATTTTTAGTAGTAGAGTTTGTGTGTTTCCCTTCTTCTAGTTGTGCTGGTGAAGGGTCGCTAGATGCCTGAGTTATTGTCGGCGTTGTTGGACTCCTTGGTTTGTGATTTTCCTTCTATTACTTTCTGCAAGGCTGGATTTGTGGCTGCGTATTGTTTAAATCTGTTTTTGTCCTGGAATATCTTGTTTTCTCCATCAATGGTGAATGCAAGCTT
This sequence comes from Arvicola amphibius, assembly GCF_903992535.2. Classification (NCBI taxonomy): domain Eukaryota; kingdom Metazoa; phylum Chordata; class Mammalia; order Rodentia; family Cricetidae; genus Arvicola; species Arvicola amphibius. The sequence goes on along the minus strand of NC_052057.2, from coordinate 56,087,883 downwards.
TGCTGGGTATAATAGTCTAGGCTTGCATCCATGTTCCCTAAGTGTCTGTAGCACATCTATCCAAGCTCTTCTGGCTTTCATGGTTTCCATTGAGAAATCAGGTGTAATTCTGATAGGTTTCCCTTTATATGTTACTTGACCTTTTTCCTTTGCAGCTCTTAATATCTGTTCTTTATTCTGTATGTTTTGTGTTTTGATTATTATATGGCGTGGGGATGCTTTCTTTTGATCCAGTCTATTTGGTGTTCTGTAGGCTTCTTGTACCTTCATAGGAACATCCTTCTTTAGGTTGGGGAAGTTTTCTTCTATAATTTTGTTGAATATGTTTTCTGGGCCTTTGAGTTGTAATTCTTCTCCTTCTTCTACCCCAATTATTCTTAGGTTTGGTCTTTTCATGGTGTCCCAGATTTCCTGAATGTTTTGTGTTAAGAATTTGTTAGATTTGTTTAGTTCTTTAATCTGTGAGTTTATTTCCTCTATAGTATCTTCAGAGTCCGAGATTCTTTCTTCCATCTCTTGTATTCGGTTGGAAATACTTGTCTCTGAAGTTTCTGTTCGTTTACTCAGAGTTTCCATTTCCAGTCGTCCCTCAGATTGTGTTTTCTTCAATACCTCCATTTCATTTATCAGGTCTTGTACTGTTTCCCTTACCTGTTTGATTGCTTTTTCTTGTTTTTCTTGTTTTTCTTGGGTATCTTTGAGAGATTTATTTATTTCGTCTACCTTTTTGTTTGTCATCTCCATTTCTTTATGGCAGTTTTTTACCTCCTGTTTAAGGTCCTCTATTATTTTTATAAAGTACTGTTTATGGTCAGTTCCTTCTATATCTTCTGGGGTAGGGTGTTCAATTCTTGTTGTTTCGGGATGTCTGGCTTGTGGTGATGTCATGTTGCCTTTCATGTTGTTGGAGGAGCTCCTGCATTGGCGCCTGCCCATCTCTTCCTTCAAAAGGAGCGAGGAGGTGTTTGGTGTCCCCAAAGAATGATGGATCCTCCTTGCTCCGGGCAGTCAAATGAAGGAGGGGACCTCCCACCGGCCTGGGTGCACTCAATTCCAGGTCCCCAGAGCCCAAACAGGCTGAGCTGTGGGATTTTGTGGCCCCAAAGACGGGAGGATGAGGAAGGGGGAGGGGGGGAGGATTCTGGGTGCAAGCTGGGAAGGGACAGGAAGAGAGAGGCAGTATCCGGGGAGAATAACCCCTGCAGGAAGAGCAGGAAGTGTGCTGGTGGCAGGGGGAGTTGTGGAGAGTCGGTGGTCCCTCTCCGGGCAGCTGCCGCGGTTCGGGCACTCACTCCTCACTCACCCCAAAGAACGATGGATCCTCCTGCAGACTTTCAGGTCCCCTTGCAGGCCAAGCAGCTCTCAGACAAAGGCCTACCTTGCTCCGGGCAGTCAAATGAAGGAGGGGACCTCCCACCGGCCTGGGTGCACTCAATTCCGGGTCCCCAGAGCCCAAACAGGCTGAGCTGTGGGATTTTGTGGCCCCAAAGACGGGAGGATGAGGAAGGGGGAGGGGGGGAGGATTCTGGGTGCAAGCTGGGAAGGGACAGGGAGAGAGAGGCGGTATCCGGGGAGATTAACCCCTGCAGGAAGAGCAGGAAGTGTGCTGGTGGCAGGGGGAGTTGTGGAGAGTCGGTGGTCCCTCTCCGGGCAGCTGCCGCGGTTCGGGCACTCACTCCTCACTCACCCCAAAGAACGATGGATCCTCCTGCAGACTTTCAGGTCCCCTTTCAGGCCAAGCAGCTCTCAGACAAAGGCCTACCTTGCTCCGGGCAGTCAAATGAAGGAGGGGACCTCCCACCGGCCTGGGTGCACTCAATTCCGGGTCCCCAGAGCCCAAACAGGCTGAGCTGTGGGATTTTGTGGCCCCAAAGACGGGAGGATGAGGAAGGGGGAGGGGGGGAGGATTCTGGGTGCAAGCTGGGAAGGGACAGGGAGAGAGAGGCGGTATCCGGGGAGATTAACCCCTGCAGGAAGAGCAGGAAGTGTGCTGGTGGCAGGGGGAGTTGTGGAGAGTCGGTGGTCCCTCTCCGGGCAGCTGCCGCGGTTCGGGCACTCACTCCTCACTCACCCCAAAGAATGATGGATCCTTCTGCAGACTGTGAGGTCCCCTTGCAGGCCAAGCAGCTCTCAGACAAAGGCCTATCTTGCTCCGGGCAGTCAAATGAAGGAGGGGACCTCCCACCGGCGTGGGTGCACTCAATTCTGGGTCCCCAGAGCCCAAACAGGCTGAGCTGTGGGATTTTGTGGCCCCAAAGACCTAGAACATGGATTTTCAAATAAAATATGAAAATCATACATTGCTATTACTGCCAGTCTGATAAAAGAAATTATAATGAATTCTCTAAAAGAAAGTAAATATTCTAAGATTTAAATTCTATAACCTCAGGTGGGTGATATGCTCAATGATAGAGTACCTGCCTAGCATGTGTGAGACCTGGATTAAATCTCTAGTACTGTCACCGTCATCAAGACAAGGGGAGGAAGAAGAACAGAAGATGGGCAAGTGAGGAGAAGAAAGACTAAGTGTTTCACTTGTTTTTATTCTTCAGGAATAAAAATTAGAGTCACATTGTAGAAGAAAGACAACTGTATTATATGATGCAATTATCTTACCAACTTGACAAGTGGCTTAATTTTTTGGAGATCAACTCTTGTGAGGTAAAAAAAGAAGTAAACTTTGACTTAGTCTCTGAAATACTTACATTTGTTGAGATTCATTCCTGTTCTAAGAGTTGAGAGTACTCAGGAATGGAATTTAGAAAGGTGGATGTGGATTAGATTACAGGAGTATCCTGTCCCCAACAACAGGTGAACAAAGTTGCCCTTAAGCCAAGACCTGCACATCCATTCAGCCTCAAGTTCAGTCACACCAGCCTGCTGTTCAGTTCTCTCAATTTAACAGTTACTGTACTTACTATGTGTCAGCCATTATTGTCCTTACAATTGTCTAGGAAACAAATTGTGCTAAGACCAAAGGCAGAGCACAGTGATAAAGTGAGCACAGGTCTAGGAGGAAAAGAGAAAGCCACTTGTTGTGTTTTGTCAAACATTGAAGAGGCAAAGGCCTGAGACATGCATATGCATGCACTTGGAAATCCACTGAAAACACAAAATTGGAAACCATAATATGCAAGCAATATATCTGTAAAAATTTTAAATACCTAGGAAGAACATTATGAGGCAATTTTTTTCAAAAACATCATTTTGTTCACTTTGTGTTGTCTGTTTACTACTGGGATGGGGCCAACCTTTAAGTATGGTTGGTATACCCAGTGAGACAAGCAGATGTCAATGGGAGATGGATTTTAGGTTAGTAATGGGGACTTTCATTGTATTACCTCTCAGCACTGGGATGCCATCTGGGTTAGACTTCTGGGTTAGAATTCATGAGTGCATATGTACATCACTCTTGTGTCTAGAAGGCCTTGTTTCTTTGGTGTCCTCCATCCTTTCTAGTTTCTACAATCTTTCTACCTCTTCTATTGTAGAGTTCCCTGAGTCCTGAGGGGTGGTCTTTGATGGAGTTATCCCATTTAGGCTCTCTGTTCTAAGTTTTCTCACTCTTTGTATATTGTGGATCTCTGCCCCCCCGCCCATCTACTGCAGGAGGAAGCTTCTCTACAGTGACTGAGAAAGACACAGTGTCACTGGGAGTCATGTTATTGTTTTTTTCCTTTAGCACAACAGTAGAACTTGATTTTCCTTCAGGTCCATGGCCTATTTAGTCTCATGCTCGATGGACTCAAGCTGCATATACCTCATGGAATGGGTTTTAAATCCAATTGAATAGTGGTTGGTTGTTCCTAAAACTTTGATTCCCCTGTTGCACCAGTGGATCTTGCAAAGAGATCAGCACTAGATATGAAAGGCCTTGTATCTGGGTTGGTGTTGACCTTTTTCCTTCGGTGGCATGTTGAGAACCTTCCAGTGTAAGTAGGGATGAAGTCTCTAGATAGGCACCAGCTCATATGTAGGTACTATCTTCAGAATTAGAGTCTTACCATCAGCTTATAAAGAGCAACCAATATCCTTGGCAATAGCCTGTTTGGTGGATTCTATGGGGTCCTTTTGGCCAACAACTCAATTAGATGCAACCCATTCCCAGAGGCTTCATTTCGTACTCAGAGATGTCTAGTTGGGGACCTGTCTCCCACATTATTTGGTGACTCCATTTCTTTTATATATGTACACATTTTAAGACGCTTCTCCTGCATTCGGTTTTCATATGACCCCTTGAATGGTCATTAGTATTAGCTGTCTGTCTCTGTATTGCTTCCTTCTTACCTCCCTCTATGTTTAGTCTTCCCATTTCAGCTGCCCCTTAATGCTCAAAACAATCCCACACCAGTTAGTATTTAAGGGTGTATTTATTTTGGGGGGTAAAACTTACAAAACACCAACCGTCAGGAAAGGAGCCTAGTCGCTGGAGCAGGAGCCGGAACCAATAGAGTGAGCCGAGGCTTGCCGCTCTTTTTTTAAAGAAAAATAGACCACGCCTTAGTGGGCTGGTATTTCAGCGGCTATTGGCTGAAAGAGCGGAAAGTGCTCCTGCCGCAGCTCCCTGCATTCTTCCATAACTATATACTCTATTTTCCCTTCCTCTAGAGATTCTTCCCTTCCCCAAAACCCTCACCCTATACCTAACCTCTGTGGTTATAACAATTGTAGCCTGTTTATTGAAGATTTAACAGCTAACACCACATATAACCAAATAAACATCATATTCACCTTTTAGGGTTTGGATTGCTTCACTCAGAATTATTTTTTCTTGCACTTACCTGTGAATTTCACAATTTCATTTTTTAAACAACAAAAAAGCTAATTGACAGTCTATTGTATAAATGTACCATATTTTCTTTATTCATTCATCTTTTGATGGACATATAGATGGTTTCAAATTTCTGGCCATTATAAATTGAGATGGTGTCTCTGTAGTAGGATATAGTGTCCATTGGGTTCATGCAAAAAGTCTGATCGTTTGGTAGATTTATTATCACCTTTTAGAAGTCATATTTCTTGAATAGCTGAAATTTTATTGTTCTCTTTCAAGGTTTATCAATGAAATGAGAATATGAATGTTCCAAAGTATATTTGTAGAGAAGGATTTTATTGTAGATAAGAAAAGCACGGCCAGAGGCATCTGGAAAGTCTAGACTGAACCAGGCCTGAGAAGAGAGAAAGGAAGAGAAGGGAGAGGGATAAAATGGGTGAGGGGGAATCAAGGAAGTCTGTAGCCAAAAATGGTAGTGTTTATATGAATTACAATCAAGGGAAGGGAAAGGAAGGGAAACTCATAGACTGGAGAAATTTAGGGTAAGGGTAATGGGAGAGGGGCAGAGAAGAGCCTCAAGGCAAGCATGTGCTTTTGTGTGCTACTAGGCACCTCACTTAACCATTAGTTCTGAGTTTCTTTGGGATCTGACAGTTTATCTCTCTTTCAAGTTCCTCTGTTGGGATTAACATTTTCTATAGTGTTTTTTTCACCTTAAAGATCATGTTAAAGATGTTGGATTTGTTTTTGTAATGGCAACTAGACTGGGGCTTTTTCAAGTCTATTTCACATTAGCTGTTCCAGCAGTGCAAAGATTCTCTCAGGGTTTCCCCCTACTGGAAAGAAAAATTCGGTAGCCTCTAGGCAGATGTGTTTTGGTAAACTTAATAAGGTAAGTATATTCTTTCTAACTTTGCCAGACTTTAGCTTACTATCCCAAAACTTCAAAAATGAATTAAACAGGTCATAATAACTTTTCAATTATAGTGGATATGTGTGTGTAAATAAATATAAAATATATACTTATAAATATATGTGCTTATAAATATATTTACATTTAGCACTAAAAGAAGATTTGTGATCTGGGGATGTAGCTCTGTGGTAGAGTGTGTATGAAACTCTGGTACAACCCGTAGGATAGCAAAATAAAATAAAACAACATAAAAAAGTTAATAGATTCTTGGTTACATTGCAGCTTATTTGCATAAAGGATTTTTGCTTTATCAACTTGGAAATTTTACATACAAAACTTGCAAAACTGATCACTAGAAATATAAATATGCCTAGTTATATTAAACATACTGACAACATTTAGGATAAGAAAAAAAGAAATTTCTATAGCAAGATCTCAGTTTCTTTAAATCACTAATAACATGAGTTCCTGAAAAAGACCAGAAACTGGAAGGATATAATGGGCCAGGCACTAAAGCCTTCTCAGAATCCTACCTTGTTGAACACACAGGTAACAATAGCTCGAGTTTAACTTGGCTATTTGAACTTACTGAGTTCATGTCCTGATGTGAACACTTATGCCTAACCCTTAGGAAAATTATTTCACTTTTCTGGTTCCCTAACTTTCTTTCTAAAATTGGTTTAATAGTAATACAATTTAATTGTGTTCTTGTGAACAACTTAGCCCAAATGAGGCAATTAGAATTAGTACCTGGAATTCTAGAATTGTTCAGTCAAGATATGCTTCTATAATGGCTTTGAGGTGTTATATATTTAAAATCATTTATTGCTACACACCAGGATACTTGCCTACTTTCTAGAGCTTCACATTCCCTCCTATCAGAAGGACAGTTGCCATACTATGAGGACACATAATTCACTTTTATATTGTCCTTGTGGTGAGCCATGGAAGCTTTCTACTAAAAGCCAGCAAGGAATCCAGGCAGGGCTGGCTGCTAAGATCACATGTGTGAGCTTGGAAGTGCTTCAACCAGAGAGTCAAGACCTGTGATGAGTATACAGCTCCACCAGACAGAGTGAATACAATCCCTCTACTAGGTCCAAAGCCTCCACCAGAATAGAAATAGACTGAAGAATGAAGTTTCTTCCTTAACAAGAATGTTAATAGCCCAAGAAAGATCACTAGACGGACACAGCCCTCTGTGCCTAGAGCTGATCATGTAGTCGTGGTACCCTGGGCCTTGCTGAAGAAGTCGAAAGAGAAGCACTTTCTGATCTGTCCCTAAGCCTAGGATTCTATGTTGTTTTCATTGATGTAGTCAAATTGTTCAATTGAAACTATGTTTTTCATGTAATATATTCTACTCGTAGTATCCTATGGTCAATTTTAAACATAATTAGATCCTAAGATGATAAGGATATGGCTTTTGTGTCCATCCAAAATTTTGAAAACAACAGATGACATTTGTTTTAATGATTTGGTCAGTAAAATATCTGATATTAAAACTGCTGTTTTGTTTGGGTATATTTTACCTTACTGGTATTTTGTTTGCATGCTATGACTGGCAGTTTTGTATTTTTATGGATTATGTGAGTATTTTTCCTGCTTATTTTAGTTTTGCTTATTTTGATAATGATTTGCTTGTTTTCTTATTTACCTGCCTGTTTTCTAATAAGAGACTGTAGGCATAAAGATGGATAATTCGGGGGGGGGGTGAGAAAGATCTAGGAAAAAATGAGGGTGAACAGAATATATTATATGAAAAAAATCTTTATTTTCAATAAAAAACTGTTGTTAGACTAGTTAAAAAAGCATTTATCTATGTGTCTGATTTTAGAGTTTGATATGTTTATATAATTTTTAGATCATATTCTTTGCTTTTGCTAGCTATTCTCATCTGTTATCTGACTTTAGACAGTTCTTTCTCATTCTGAAATCTATTTAAAATTCTAGGACAATAGCTCTCAACCTTCTTATTACTGCGACCCTTTAAAATAGTTTCTCATCTTGTGGGAACCCCCAACCATAAATCTATTTTAGCTGCTACTTCAAAAATGCAATTTTGCTGCTGTTCTCAATCATAAATGCAAATAACTCATATTTCTGGTGTGTTGTTGGAAGCAGCTTGTTGTTGGTGGAGACAGCTCATTTGTTTCCTGACTACCCTGTCCTGAAATAATCACTCAGAAACCATATTATTTGCATTACTATTTGGACAATATCTTAAGCATATTTCTGGCTAATTATTATATCCTAAACTAACCCAACTCCATTAATCTGTGCATCACCATGTGGTCGTGGCCTACAACAAAGTTTAGGCAGATTCTAGTGGAAGTGTCTGTTCCCTGTGGTGGCTCTATGGCTACTCCTTGACACTGCCTTCTTTCTACCAGAATTCAGTTTAGTCTTTCTGCCTTGCTCTGTTGTGCTAAGCCACTGGCTAAAACCGCTTTATTCATTAAATTAAAGCAAAACATAGATAGGACTTTCCACACCACTGTTGGTCTTAAGTGACTCCTGTTAAAGGGTCATTTGTCTCCCTAAGAGGTCATGACTCACAGGTTGACAACCATTGGCCTAAAATAACTACTAATGAGTGTGATTTCATCTTTTAAGAAAAATGTTCACTTGATTGTAGGAAGGGAAATCCACAAAAAAGGAGGATCAAATTACCCAAGATATGAAACAGGAGAGTGAAAACAAAATAATGACATTACATGCTAGCCAGGGCAGCAAGCCCTAACTTCACCAGGCACTTCCTAGGAACCTACAAGCCACTATGACCAGGAAGACAAGAAAACTAACAGAGATCTTCACCTTTCAGTCTGTTCCTTCAAATCCAACCCCCTAGTTTCAGCACCAGCTCTTCAGAAGAACATTGGCTGCAGCCTTTCCTCCCCCATCTTCATTGGAACCCAACTCCCTCCTGATTGTGTGTGCAGTCAGGAAGATGAGAGATAAAGACAGATACTTAGTTTGCTTTTCTTTTTAGCCAGTCTGTTACTATACCCCACCAATGGTTCTCCTCAATTCAAGTATAGAATTTTCTTCTGTAGCTAAGCCCTACTGGCAGCACACTCATAGACATACCCATAGTTGTATTTTCATGGTGATTCTAAATCTAATCAAGTTGACATTAAATCTTAACCATCTAAGGCTTTAATATCTTTCTTAAATCAATAGACCAGGGCAAAAAAACAAAAATTGAAGCATCAGATTTAAGAAAAGTTTTAACTCATTTAGAGAACACTTTCCCCCCATACAACTACAGAAAAAGAACATCTTTTTGCATGTATGTGTGTAGTGTGTATATATGTGTTCTTGCATGAGTTTGGAAGTGCATGTATGTGACTGTATGTGCATATATGTATTTGTGCATGTCAATGTGGAGATTAGACTTTGCCATTGGATGTTGTCTTAGTTGGGGTTTCTATTGTTCTGTAGAGATATCATGACAATGACAACTCATATGAAGTAAAACATATATTTAGGTGACATACATATAATTCAGTCTATTATTATCACGGTGAGAAAGATGGAAGTGTGAAAGCAGACATGGTGTTGGAGAAGTAGCTGAGAGCCCTTCAACTTGCAGGCAATAAGAAGTGGCCTGTGATACTCGGAGTAGCTCAAAGCCCACACCCACAGTAGCACACTTCTTCGAAGAAGGTCATACCTACTCCAACAAGGCCACACTTCTCAAGTGGCCACTCAGTTTGGGGGTCACGTTTTTTCAAACCACCACAGATGGCATGCTCTATCTTATTGAATGAGATAGGTTTGCATGCTAAACTCATTAATTAGCTCATTGATTAGGCTAGCTAATCTAGCCTAATCACCAGCCCCTGCCTCCTATGAGCTAGGATTACAGGCAGGCCACCATACCCACCTAGCTTTTATGCAGGTTTTGAAGATTCAAGCTATGTTTTTCATGTTTGCATGGCAAGTGTTTTATCAACTGTACCATCTCTCCACCATTTATTTTCTTTTTGAGGCAGGGTCTTACTATTTTGCCCCATCTGGCCCTGAAATCATAATTCCTATTTTAATTCTTTTAGTGATAAGATTAAAAGAACGTGCCATTATACTTAGCTACACATTCTTTTTTCCTTTAATAAATAGATAACACTGTTGTAAAATGGTAAAATAAGAAGAAACATTCACTAGAGTAAGCACCATTGAGACAATACCCAAATAAATATAATTAGAGAAAGTCAAAAGAGAAAGAGAAAACATGCAGAATTAAGAGGTTGAAAGGAGATTTCTGAGTACAGCAAAGGAGTTTTCCAAGTACTTCATAGCTAGAACCCAGAGACCCACAAATATAACTGTATTTGTTACAACGTCTTTAGAGATACAGTAATTAAAATGGTCTGAGTTTATAGGTTGTGACTCAATCTATCATACAAGGAAAGGACATAAATAAAGATATAAACAAAGAAGGATTGGGTGTGAAAACAGAGGGAAAGATGCTACCTACAAAGGAGGGAGAGAAGAAGTCTAAAAAGAAACTAGCCCAGTGAATATCTTCTATCTAGGATTCCAGACTCAAAAATTGTCAGGACATGCTTGAGCATTGTTTTTTTTTTTTTTTTCTCATGGTTTATTTTTTTTATATTTAAAAATTTCCATCTCCTTCCCTCCTCCTCCCCCCTCCCTCCCCTCCTCCTCCCCCTTCCCTCTCCTCCTTCTCCCCCTTCCCTCCCCTCCCCTCCACCCATACCTCCCCTCCCTCCCTCTCAAGGCCAAGGAGCCATCAGGGTTCCCCACTCTATGCTAAGACCAAGGTCCTCCCAACTCCCCCCAGGTCCAGGAAGGTGATCGACCAAGCTGAGAAGGCTCCCACAGAGCCCGTCCATGAAGAACAATCAGAGCCCAGAGCCATTGTCCTTTGCTTCTCAGTCAGCCCCCGCTGTTGGCCACACTCAGAGAGACGGGTTTGGTCGCATGATCCATCAGTCCCATTCCAACTGGAGTTGGTGATCTCCCATTAGTTCTGTCCCACCGTTTCCATGAGTGAACGCACCCCTCTCGTTCCTGACTTTCTCCCTCATGTTCTCGCTCCTTCTGCTCCTCATCGGGACCTTGGGAGCTCAGTCCAGTGCTCCAATGTGGGGCTCAGTCACCTTCCCCATCTGTCGCCAGCTGGAGGTTCCCTCACGGTCCTGACTTTCTTTCTCATGTTCTCTCTCCTTCTGCTCCTCATCAGGACCTTGGGAGCTCAGTCCGGTGCTCCAATGTGGGGCTCTGTCATTTTCTTCATCTATCGTCAGGTGGAGGTTCTATGGTGATATGCAAGAAATTCATCAGTATGGCTATAGGAACTGGCCTTTTCAGGCTCCCTCTCCTCAGCTGCCCAAGGAACTAACTGGGGGCGTCTCCCTGGAAACCTGGGAACCCCTCTAGGGTCAAGTCTCTTGACAACCCTCAGGTAGCTCCTTAAATTCAGATATATGTTTCCCTGCTCTCATATCCACCCTTCCTATATCCCAAGCACCCCATTCCTCCGAGCTCCCCCCCGCTCTCCCCTTCACACTTTTCTCTCCCCATCTTCCCTTGGCCCAGTCTTGCCCAACCCTCAAGTTCCCAATTTTGCCTGGCGATCGTGTCTACTTCCAATATCCAGGAGGATTACTATATCTTTTTTTGGGAGTTCACCTTCTTATTATCTTCTCAAGGATCCCAAATTTATAGGCTCGATGTCCTTTAATTATGGCTAGAAACCGAATATGAGTGAGTACATCCCATGTTCATCTTTATGGGTCTGGGTTACCTCACTCAGAATAGTGTTTTCTATTTCCATCCATTTGCCTGCAAAATTCAAGATGTCATTGTTTTTTACCGCTGAGTAGTATTCTAGCATGTATATATTCCACAGTTTCTTCATCCATTCTTCCACTGAAGGGCATCTAGGTTGTTTCCAGGATCTGGCTATTACAAATAATGCTGCTATGAACATAGATGAGCATATGCTTTTGTTGTATGATTGGGCATCTCTTGGGTAGATTCCCAATAGTGGAATTGCTGGGTCCTGGGGTAGGTTGATCCCGAATTTCCTGAGAAACCGCCACACTGCTTTCCAAAGTGGTTGCACAAGTTTGCATTCCCACCAGCAATGGATGAGTGTGCCCCTTACCCCACAACCTCTCCAGCAAAGGTTATTATTGGTGTTTTGGATTTTAGCCAATCTGACAGGTGTAAGATGATATCTCAAAGTTGTTTTGATTTGCATTTCCCTGATAGCTAGGGAGGTTGAGCATGACCTTAAGTGTCTTTTGGCCATTCGAACTTCTTCTGTTGAGAATTCTCTGTTCAGTTCAGCGCCCCATTTTTTAATTGGGTTAATTGGCATTTTACCGTCTAGTCTCTTGAGTTCCTTATATATTTTAGAGATTAGACCTTTGTCAGTTGCAGGGTTGGTGAAGATCTTTTCCCAGTCAGTAGGCTGCCTTTGTGTCTTAGTGACAATGTCCTTTGCTTTACAGAAGCTGCTCAACTTCAGGAGGTCCCATTTATTCAATGTTGCCCTTAAAGTCCGTGCAGCTGGGGTTATGCGTAGGAAACGGTTCCCTGTGCCCATTTGTTGTAGAGTACTTCCCACTTTCTCCTCTATCAAGCTCAATGTGTTCAAATTAATATTGAGGTCTTTAATCCATTTGGACTTGAGTTTTGTGCATGGTGATAGATATGGATCTACTTTCATTCTTCTACAGGTTGACATCCAGTTATGCCAGCACCATTTGTTGAAGATGCCCTCTTTCTTCCATTGTGTACTTTTGGCTCCTTTATCAAAAATCAGGTGTTCATAGGTTTGTGGTTTAAGATCCGGGTCTTCTATACGATTCCATTGGTCAACCTCTCTGTTTTTATGCCAATACCAAGCCGTTTTCAATACTGTAGCTTTGTAATAGAGTTTGAAGTCAGGGATGGTAATGCCTCCAGAAGAACCTTTATTGTATAAGATTTTTTTGGCTATCCTGGGTTTCTTGTTTTTCCATATAAAGTTGATTATTGTTCTCTCAATCTCTGTGAAGAATTTTAATGGGACCTTGATTGGGATTGCATTGAATCTATAGATTGCTTTTGGTAGAATTGACATTTTTACTATGTTGATCCTCCCAATCCACGAGCAGGGGAGATCCTTCCATTTTCTGGTATCCTCTTCAATTTCTTTCTTCAAAGACTTAAAGTTCTTGTCAAATAAATCCTTCACTTCCTTGGTTAGAGATACTCCCAGATATCTTATGCTATTTGTGGCTATTGTGAAAGGTGATACTTCTCTGATTTCCCTCTCTGCTTCCTTATCCTTTGTGTATAGGAGGGCGACTGATTTTTTGGAGTTGATCTTGTATCCTGCCACGTTACTGAAGGAGTTTATCAGCTGTAGGAGTTCTTTGGTGGAGTTTTTGGGGTCGCTTATGTATACTATCATATCATCTGCAAATAATGAAAGTTTAACTTCTTCCTTTCCAAATTGAATCCCCTTGATTCCCTTATGTTGTCTTATTGCTATTGCTAGAACTTCAAGCACTATATTGAAGAGATAAGGAGAGAGTGGACAGCCTTGTCGTGTTCCTGAATTTAGTGGGATAGCCTTGAGTTTCTCTCCGTTTAATTTGATGTTAGCTGTCGGCTTGCTGTAAATAGCTTTTATTATATTTAGGAATGACCCTTGTATCCCTAATCTCTCCAAGACCTTTATCATAAAAGGGTGCTGAATTTTGTCAAATGCTTTTTCAGCATCTAATGAGATGACCATATGGTTTTTTTCCTTCAGTTTGTTTATATGATGGATTACATTGATAGATTTTCGTATGTTGAACCAGCCCTGCATCTCTGGGATGAAGCCTACTTGATCGTAATGGATAATTTTTCTAATGTGTTCTTGGATTCGGTTTGCCAGTATTTTATTGAGAATTTTTGCGTCAATGTTCATGAGTGATATTGGCCTGTAATTCTCTTTCTTGGTTGAGTCTTTGTGTGGTTTAGGTATCAGGGTAACTGTAGCTTCATAGAAGGAATTTGGCAGTGACTCTTGTGTTTCTATATTATGAAATACCTTAAGGAGTATAGGTATTAGGTCTTCTTGGAAGTTCTGGTAGAATTCCGCATTGAAACCATCTGGTCCTGGGCTCTTTTTGGTAGGGAGGTTTCTGATAACAGTTTCTAATTCTTCGCGACTAACAGTACGATTTAGAGCATTTACCTTTTCCTGGTTTAACTTTGGTATATGGTATTTATCTAAAAAACTGTCCATTTCTTTTACATTTTCCAATTTTGTGGCATACAGGCTTTTGTAGTAAGATCTAATGATTTTCTGAATTTCCTCTGTGTCTGTGGTTATGTCCCCCTTTTCATTTCTGATCTTATTAATTTGCGTGTTCTCCCTCTGCCGTTTGATTAGTTTGGCTAAGGGTTTGTCAATCTTGTTGATTTTCTCCAAGAACCAGCTTCTTGTTTCATTGATTCTTTGGATTGTTTTCTGTGTTTCTATTTTGTTGATTTCTGCCCTCAATTTGATTATTTCCAGTCTTCTACTTCTCCTAGGTGAGTCTGCTTCTTTTTTTTCCAGAGCTTTCAGGTGTGTTGTTAAGTCACCAATGAGCGCTTTCTCCGTTTTCTTTAAGTGGGCACTTAGTGCTATGAACTTTCCTCTTAGCACTGCTTTCACTGTGTCCCATAGGTTTGAGTATGTTGTGTCTTTGTTTTCATTAAATTCAAGAAAGACTTTAATTTCTTTCTTTATTTCTTCCTTGACCCAGGTGCGGGTCAGTAGTTGACTGTTCAGTTTCCATGAGTTTGTGGGCCTTCTGGGGGTAGCATTGTTGTTGAATTCTAATTTTAATCCATGGTGATCCGATAAGACACAGGTGGTTACTAATATTTTTTTGTAACTGTGGAAGTTTGCTTTGTTACCAAGTATATGGTCAATTTTCGAAAAGGTTCCATGAGCCGCAGAGAAGAAGGTATATTCTTTCCTATTTGGGTGGAATGTTCTATAGATGTCTGTTAAGTCCATTTGGTTCATTACCTCCATTAAGTCTTTCAATTCTCTGTTAGGTTTCTGTCTGATTGACCTGTCCATTGGTGAGAGAGGAGTGTTGAAGTCTCCAACTATTAGTGTGTGTGGTTTGATGGCTGCCTTGAGTTCTAGAAGTGTTTCTTTTACATAAGTGGGAGCTTTTATATTAGGGGCATAGATATTCAGGATTGAGACTTCATTCTGAAGGATTTTTCCTGTTATGAGTATAAAGTGTCCCTTTCCATCTCTTCTAATTGATTTTAGTTTGAAGTCAACTTTGTTGGAAATTAGAATGGCCACGCCCGCTTGTTTCTTAGGGCCATTTGCTTGATAAACCTTTTCCCAACCCTTTACTCTGAGTAGATGTCTGTCTTTGTGGTTGAGGTGTGTTTCTTGTAAACAGCAAAATGTTGGATTCTGTTTTTGTATCCAGTGTCTTAGCCTGTGCCTTTTTATAGGTGAATTGAGTCCATTGATATTAAGTGATATTAATGTCCAGTGGTTGTTAACTTCAGTCATTTTTAGTAGTAGATTTTGTGTGTTTCCCTTCTTCTAGTTGTGCTGGTGAAGGCTCTCACTCCTCACTCACCCCAAGGAATGATGGATCCTCCTGCAGACTGTCAGGTCCCCTTGCAGGCCAAGCAGCTCTCAGACAAAGGCCTACCTTGCCCCAGGCAGTCAAATGAAGGAGGGGACCTCCCACCGGCCTGGGTGCACTCAATTCCAGGTCCCCAGAGCCCAAACAGGCTGAGCTATGGGATTTTGTGGCCCCAAAGACAGGAGGATGAGGCAGGGTTAAGGGGGGAGGATTCTGGGTGCAAGCTGGGAAGGGACAGGGAGAGAGAGGCGGTATCTGGGGAGAATAACCCCTGCAGGAAGAGCAGGAAGTGTGCTGGTGGCAGGGGGAGTTGTGGAGAGTCGGTGGTCTCTCTCCGGGCAGCTGCCGCGGTTCGGGCACTCACTCCTCACTCACCCCAAAGAACTATGGATCCTCCTGCAGACTGTCAGGTCCCCTTGCAGGCCAAGCAGCTCTCAGACAAAGGCCTACCTTGCTCAGGGCAGTCAAATGAAGGAGGGGACCTCCCACCGGCCTGGGTGCACTCAATTCCAGGTCCCCAGAGCCCAAACAGGCTGAGCTGTGGGATTTTGTGGCCCCAAAGACGGGAGAATGAGGCAGGGGGAGGGGGGGAGGATTCTGGGTGCAAGCTGGGAAGGGACAGGAAGAGAGAGGCAGTATCCGGGGCTGTTTTTTGTTTTTTTTTTTTTTTTTTTTTTTTTTTTTTAATTCAGCTTATGACACTTTAGTATGGCAACACAGGAAACATTAAGAAGAAATCTGGTATCTCTTAAAAAGGTGAAGTAGGTGGTAGGACTCATCATATGAAGGGAAGGTTCAGGACAGAGGACACAGTGAAGAATCACAGTGAAGAACTGAGCAGCTTTCGTGACTATGCATTATTGTCCACATTTACTGTTTGTGTCTCAGACCTCACAGCCTCAGTGGGTGAGCACAAAGTGCTGAGGAGGAGACACCTCAAGATTTGGAAGGATCTTAGAGTTGAAGGGATTTAAATATGATTCTTTTGAAAAAGGATTTTGTCAAATGAGGTATTAAAATGTCATTACCGCTTGAAGTATGATCTGTTTGAATGCTTCTGGCTACCTCTGTAGTTGAAGGACCTACAGAATCAGTACTCATAGGATTCACTGTTGTTCTTACCCTCCCCCCTTCTGTAGCAGTTGCTGTGGTTTTCAGGAGTTGCTGAATTTTTTAGGAAGGACTGAATTACAGGCAAGGAGGATGGATTCTACTGGGTCATGCTCTCCTCTACCATCAGGAGAGTCAGCAACAGGATACTGTTGCCAGGGGTCATGGTCAGACATCCTGAGATCTAACGAGATTCTCTTACTGAAGTCTATGCTAGTGAGAAAACCTATTTTTCTCTGAAGAGAAGAGACACATTGCTTCTGTCTGCACATAGTGATTTTGTTGGTGTGAGATAAGAACTATATTCATTATTTAGAAATAGAAATGACATGGTTCAGGCAGCCCTATGGGAGAGGCTGTTCATGGTGAATTTTCAGAAAGACTCACGTAAACCTACTATAAATAATCCTTTTCTTTTTCTGAAGCTTACACAGTGTCCACTTAGTCCCTAAAGGCCTCTTGGGGCCTTAGAGCCTCACTAGTTGGGATCTAGACCAAATCAAGCCAGGAAAAATGTCTGTTCTACTACCACCTACACTGAAAAATCTCTAAACAGAAGAATGATGGCAAAATTACTGTTTGACATTTCTAGCAACTGTTGCAACATGACTTCTGATGTGACCAGGCTACCCAAATGCATGACCAGGGGTTTAGTTTTTGTTTCTATTAGAGCACAGTTCCATCTACTGGCTGGTAGGTCATGACCCCTCACCTAAGATCTATTAAAAACTACCTGCCTTAGCACAGATGCTTGACTTCTCTGGCCCTATTATTTAGGATTGATGAACTCACCCGGGAGCAATGTCCATAAACTTGTATTTATCTGCTTTTAATCAGGTCTGATCTGGCCTTTGCATTGGCAGACACATATCAACTACCTTTGAAGATGAATTGTAATATAGAGGTGTAAGCCAACTAATCTCCTGCCCCAAGTTGCTTTTGGTCATGTTATTCTTGTAATGGCATATCATTTACCTCTCTATTTCAAAATGTTAAAACCTACTTGTCAAATATAGTGCCTCTGGGTTAATAAAATTACTAATTTTGCTTATTGTACTAGTTTCGTTTCTGTTACTATGATAAAATATCCAGAAAAAAAGCAATTTAGCAGAGAAAGGCTTTATTCTAGCTCTCTATTCCAAGTTATAATCCTTAACTGATGGAAAGTCAAGGTGGCAGGCATTTGAAACAGTTTGTCACATCACATCACAAGTCAAATGCAGAAGAGAGAGAATGAGTCCATATCTGCACACTTGAATCTACTTTCTATATTCTCCTTATATATTCCAGGACACAAGCATGAGATGGTAAGGACCACACTGGGATGGACCTTTCCATATCAACTAATGTCATCAAGACAGTCTCCCACAGACAAGAGCACAGAACAACTTGATCTGGGAAATCCCTCCTTGAGACTCCCTTCAGAGGATTTTAGACTGCATCACATTTACAATGAAAACCATCTCATCTCACTTATGAGGCACACAAATCATTTAGAGATCTTAATAAACTATTTTCTTTTTGTCAACATTCAAAGATAAAATAGATGACCACTAAAATTTTTTCATACCTCGACCCTGAGTCAAATTGTCATTTTTTAAATAGGGAGCTACCTTTGATGAAAACAGTCTTTTCCAGAGTAAAATGTATGCCTGCAAATTCCTTCCAAACTCTAATTAGAGCTCATGGCATTTGTCAAAGTTGCAGCAGCACACATGGTCATTATGTGTATTATACTTCTCATGTACTTACCTCCTCAGGATAGTGGAAATCTCATCTTTAAAGAACTATAAATATACATAATGTCTTTGAGTTTTAACTATGCATTGTCGTTTTCCTAATTTAAAAATCTCATTGAATATATACTACTCATAGTATACAATAAGCCCTCATTAAGGTTGTGTGCTTTTCAGTTCCTTCATTGATTTAACAGAGCAGCACTAACAAATCTCAAGACACATATTAAAGAGATTCAAAATATAGAAGAATTTTAGTTCTTCCTCAGTCACAGAGGAAAGATAAATATATTACTGACCCACAAACTGACACCAATAGAAATCAATGCTTTCCCCCATGTGTGCCATCCTTTGTATAACCTTTATTTTTGACTATATGTATTTTCTGGCTTAGCATTTGATCAGGCAATTATTTTTTCTTATTGATGAGGTTTTTTTAACATACATTTTTTTAATCTTTGGGAATTTCACACAATATGCCCTAATCCTACTCATTTCCCAGGACCTCCATATCTGCCTCTTACCCTTCTGTTGTTCTCCCAAGGGAAAACGTAAAAAGAAACAACAAAATTAAAATAATAAAAAGAAAAGGAAATAAAAGATAAATAAGAATATTATTTAAAAACAAACAAAGCATAAAAAAACTCTCTTCACTCCTACTCTTCCATGTTTCCCACCCCTCCATCACCTCCTTGTTATCTTAGTGCATTGGGAGATGCTGTATATCATCTCTTTAGTCAAACATTTACTTGCAAATGTTCATTGTGATTGTGCAATGTTTTGTTAGTCAGGTTCAAGGCTGCTGGCTTTTGGTATACCATCAATCCTAGACCCTCAGAGAATCTCCTCTTGAATACCCCACTGTTGCCCCTATTTATGAAGAGCCTGAGCATATGGTTCCTCAGGACCAGTACCTTCATGTGCTCCAGTAGGTGACAGATGGAGAAGACGTTGGGGAGTGACAACTCAAAGTCTTGGGTAGTAGTCAGTCTGGGTTACTGGGATAATCCCCTTCAGATGAGGGTCAACACCAGCAATTCCAGACCCATGGTAAAGAGTGAGACCAGCTTTCCCAAGTGCAGGGTACAGCTCCCCTATGAGGGGCAGCACCTGCTCTCCCATGCTAGGGTCGTTGAGGTCTGCTGTCCCAAGGCTGACAAAGTTTCGGATCAACTCTATGATGAAGGGGGTGGTTTCCCAAGACATACATAAATCTAATATACATGGGAAGTAGAAAAAGACAAGATCTCCTGAGTAAATTGGGAACATGGGAACCATGGGGAAGGGTTGAAGGGAAGGGAAGAGGAAGGGAGGGTAGCAGAGACAAATGTAGAGCTCAATAAAATCAATAAAAAAAGAAAAAGTGGGACAAGCTCAGCATGGTGTACATCAACACATCAACAGACCCTAGCTGGATATCAACACAGACCCTAGTTGCAGTAGGACCATGTACCTACACATGACCACTAGAAGTGGCTTGGGCCCTGATGTCACCATGGCCTCACCTGGTAGCATAAGCCTCTCAGATTGGGCCATGGATACAGACCCATTAGCATCCTTCACCTGATCCTAATGGTTCTTAGTCTTACTATTGAGTTTTAGGAGGTGTTTTTGGGCATATTTTGTTGTTTATTTGTTTTTATAGAAGTTCTCTATCAGAAATAATTTTTGAATTTTTTTAAATTTTGTGGAAGAATTGACTGTTTACACTTTATATCTAAAACATGATCTATGCAATAAATGTTCATTACACTACATATAATTAAAATTCAAATTTTCAGGCTCAAGGGTTGGGTCAAGAATTAAGAACACTTGCTTTACAAGCAAGGGGACCTGAGTTTCAGTCTCATGACCCATGTAATAAACTATACATTGAAGTGTATATCTGTAACCTTAGGGTTATCAGGTCAGAAACAGGATCAGTGGTATTTGTTGTCTGTCAAACTGTGATGTGGGATTCCCCTCTGTATGTTGTGAATATCATTGGTGTCTAGCCATAATTAAAGGACATCGAACCTATAATTCAGGATCCTT
The DNA here is from genome assembly GCF_903992535.2 of Arvicola amphibius. NCBI lineage: Eukaryota > Metazoa > Chordata > Mammalia > Rodentia > Cricetidae > Arvicola > Arvicola amphibius. Next base: position 56,067,696 of record NC_052057.2, on the reverse strand, counting down.
GAGAAGATAATAAGAAGAACCTCCACCTGGCGATAGATGAAGAAAATGACAGAGCCCCACATTGGAGCACTGGACTGAGCTCCCAAGGTCCTGATGTGGAGCAGAAGGAGAGAGAACATGAGAAAGAAAGTCAGGACCATGAGGGGTGCATTCACCCATGGAGACTGTGGGACAGAACTAACGGGAGATCACCAAATCCAGTTGGATTGGGACTGATGGAACATGACACCAAACCAGACTCTCTGAATGTGGCCTACGGTGGAGGCTGACAGAGAAGCCAAGGACAAAGGCGCTGATCTTTGACTCTTCTGCATGGACAGGCTCTGTGGGAGCCTTCTTAGCTTGGTTGATCACCTCCCTGGACCTGGGGGGAGTAGGGAGGACCTTGGTCTTAACATAGAGTAGGGAACCCCGATGGCTCCTTGGCCTGAAAAAGGAGGGAGGGGGGTATGGGGGAAGGGGAGGGGAGAGAAGGGGGAGGAAGAGGGGAGGAGATGGAAATTTTTAAATATAAAAAAATAAACCAAAAAAAGAAAAAAAAAAGAATATGGAAATTTTGAAGTTCGACTGAAAACATTTTGCATTAAGATATGCCTATAAGCCTTTGGGGACCAGAGAGTGAAATGTGATGGTTTAAAGGAAAATGCTCCCCAGAGAGAATATTACTATTAGGAGGTACAGCCTTGTTGAAGTGGATGTAATCTTGTTTGAGTCAGTGTGTTACTGTGGGTGAGGGCTTTGAGATCTCTTTTGCTTAATCTTCCTTCAGTATGGTAGTTGACGTCCTGCTGCCAGTAATCTCAGCTTTAGTACCACATTTGCCTGAACATCACTAGGCTCCCTGTCATGACTATAATGGACTGAACATCTGAAACTGCAAGCAAATAACCCCAATTAAATGTTTTCTTCATATGAGTTTCTGTTGTCATGGTTTCTGTTCACAACAATAAAAACCCTAAGATAACTTTCTTCATTCTGTTATTATAAAAATTTTAAAAGCTGCTTTCATGGTGAGCTTTCAGGTGACCCAAATTTGTGTTCCTGAGACAGAGTCACCAATATTTGGTTTCAGAATAAGATATTTCTTGTCCTTTTTGAGCACAGAGTTGTAGTTTTTAGTCAACAGTTAAATTTATAATTTTCACAATCTTGTGGATCTGAGATCGTTATCCTCACTGAGCCCTAGAGAGGATCACAAGGTATTAGAATCCAGAGAAGCTCCTCCTTGTTGGAGTTTAGGATGATCCTTAGGATTGTGTCTTTGGACAAAGGCAGGATCAGTTTCTCAAGAGTACAGAAATAGTTTTGAACAGGACATACACATGAATGAGGATACTCCATGGAGAGAAAGAGAGTTGACAGGCTGTCTTGTTTAGATAAAGGACATCAGGGAAATCTTCAGATTCTTTGGGATGAAGGAAGGTTGGTCAAATGCCAAAGAGCCTGATGAAACTACTTGCTGAAAATCAATCATACACTAGGAAAATTTTATAGATGACAGTCTAGAATAGATGTCATGGTTTGGAAACTCAACCATCATATACCGCATGTTAACTTCAGTAGAGATGTCATCTGAAAAACTTATGCTGTTCAAGAAGAGCTAGTTTTAATCTTGAAATGAATCAAACATTAAAATTTGTTTTTAAGAGTAGAAATGGGCTGGTTGTATAGGTCATTAGGTTCAGGGTATTTAAAGGGGCCACAGATTCAAATTTCTGGTCTCTACAATCAAAAACACAAACACTTTGTTAGCCAATACCTAAAATGTTAACCCTCACATGTAAGGTTAGGTTAGATTCCTATGTTCATTCCCAAGAACAACAACAAAAATAACAAACAATCATTATGGTATCCCATGCCTATACACCTAACACTAGGGAGGTGGAAACAAGAGAATCAGAAATATGAGTTCTTACTAGTACAGGTTTCCTGAGACACTGGCAATAATATTTAGTTGTAAATGTCCATTTGCCACAGCCTAGAATTGCCTAAGAAGAGCATTTCAGCTAAAGAATTCTATAGACAGAATTAATCTGTTGGGATGCCTGTGGAGGATTGTCTTGATTGATAATTAAAATGGTAAACTCCACTTTGAATGTGGGTGGCACCATTTTATTAGACACAGGACTCTACACTGTGCAAGAAGAGTAAAGAAAGCTAGGTGAGCATCACACAGCAAACAAGTACTATGGGTATATTTGTCTTTCTCTGCTCTTGAATGTGGATGTGATATTTAAATTTCCAACTTGATCTTTCTTATGTAACCTGGCTAAATAAACCTTTTCTTCCCCCAAGCTTTTTTTGGTTAGGATATTTTATCATAGCAACAAAATTGAAAATATAACATTGCCTAAAAAAAAAAAAAAACAAAGAAGAGAAGAAATGGTCTTGAAGGGGCCTTAGGAAAAAGCAGATGCCTAAATTTATGCAGCCAAGTTGAGATATAAATTCTATTGCCTCCTCCCTCTTCTTTAGTCTGAAAGAATTCTCAATAGCCATCCCAAGTTCCAGCTTTCTCAAGAGTTTCTGTGTCTCTTACTGTCACTGAACTTTGATTTCATGGCTCCCTCAGGTACAAGGCTGTTTAATATCTATGTTGATAAACATAGTGATCCAGAATGATGTGCTGTACAGCATCCACTACAGAAGGTTCTTCCTTGGGATTCTGACATGAGAGTCCACTCAAATAAAAGAACTTAGAATTTAATTACTGGACTGGCAGGCATTGAAGATACCAGCACAGGTGGTGGTCATTGGCACCAGAGCCTATGGTAGAGGTGTTTAACTATTTACATTAAACTGACAGATAACAGTTATCCATGGAAATGTAATTCTTTGGCATTAAGTATTGAACTTAATTGCCTCTTACCTCCAGGAAACCAACTTAACCAGAAGCAAAAGGAATGAAGGGAATAATTTCTTTAGAGTAGCAACAAAGGCCACTAATAAAAATTTTACATTGAAAGAATTGAATCTCTAGCTTGGGTCTTAGGAAGGCAAGTTAACTTTAAATCATGTTAAACGGATCTGTGAAATAATTAATCCTTTAGTGATATACTGGCTTTTTATTTCCTTGAATTCCTTCTCCCAGGGCACTTCCCATTAGCTGAGCTGCAATGAATTTCAGTGAGATCATCTCATCTTTATGAGACCTGACTCTGAAAGAACAACTTTTCTTTTTTCCTCTTTTGTTCAGAGGCTGGCTAGATACTAAGTAGGCTCTTCAAACCTCCTCTTCTCCCCTTCCTTCTACCTCCTGCCTCCATGCTCCCAATTTTGTCTGATTATCTTTTCTGTTTCCAATTTCAAGGTGGGGCTATATATGTTTTTCTTTGGGTTCACCTTATTTCTTAGCTTCTCTAGGATCATGAACTATAGGCCCAGTGTCCTTTGTTTATTGCTAGTATCCACTTATGAATGAGTACATACCATATTCATTTTTTTGGGTCTGTGTTATCTCACTCAGAATAGTGTTTTCTAATTCTATCCATTTACATAAAAATCCATAATATCATTGTTTTTTTTTACCACTGACTAGTACACTAATGTGTAAATGTGCCACATTTTCTTTATTCACTCTTCAGTTGAGGGACATCTAGGCTGTTTCCAGGTTCTGGTTATTACAAATAATGCTGTTATGAACATAGCTGAACAAATGCTTTTGTAGTGTGATTGAGCATCTTTTGGGTATATTTCTATACATGGAGTTGCTGGATCCTGAGGTAGGTTGATTCCCAGTGCTCTGAGAAACCACTATACTAATTTCCAAAGTGGTTGTACAAGTTTACATTCCCACCAACAATGAATGAGTGCTCCCTCTACTCCACATCTTCTCTAGCATAAGCTATCATTGGTGTTTTTTATTTTAGCCATTCTGACAGGTGTAATATGGTATCTCAGAGTTGTTTTTATTTGCATTTCCCTGATAGCTAAGGAAGTTGAACATGTCCTTAAGTATCTTTTAGCCATTTGAATTTCTCCTGGGAACCAGATTTCTTTACAACAGCTCTCCATTCCATTGGCCTAAGTGAAATTTCTACACACGCCACTGGCTTCAATTGGTTAGTTTCCCCCATTTTGATCAGCTTAACCATTTCTCTGAACCTGAGGAATTGACTGTTGAGCTCCCAGAAATCCTCTGGTGTTCCAACTGGAGGCAGTCAGGTTTTAGCACCCCACCTACAGGCAGAGGATGCTTTACTACAAGCTCTGTGATATTTGCTGCTGATTTGTATCCCACCTATAGAGGAGAGATATCTTCCTATAGGCCTTGTGATGTCACTGTTTCCATGGGTTTTCATGATTTCAGCTATGAGTAGCATGCCATCCATGTCCATCAATCCAGTCTCCCCTTGGAATGGATGTCTTTTAGAGATCCTAAAACCCCAGGCCTTAATTCCCTACTTCTTTAGCTCCTACCCTCACTCCCCTGGTGTCCTGACAACTCCACTTTTACAGGGGCTTTCTAGCTACTGTCAGTGCACAGGCAAATGAAAGAAGTTTTCTCAAACTCTCCCTGCTACCAATACTGCTGCAAACAAGATTGGTCAGATCCATGAGGTTACTGCTTTCAATCCCAGACTTTTGCTCCCTGCTGTGGCTTGTGGTATGGTAGCTCAACAGCAAAGTGGATCATGCCTCAAGGTCTCTCTTATTATTAAGTTTAAAATTCCTGCAGCTCAAAAACTGTGTTTTTTCCATACAACATGTGACTGTTGCCATTTTTACTGAGGTCAGGTGACCTTGCCACCATCTTGGCTGAGGTCAGGCGATTTCACTGCCATGGAGGCTGAGAGCCAGGCCAGGTGACCAAGTCCTGCCATATTTACTGAGGTATACCCTGCCTGGACCCCCAGTTTACTACTTATGTTTTTGTCTATAAATTCCTCTTGGTGACTCAGATGGATGTGTGTTTTGTGCAGTGGCATTACTTTGGTAGGGCCAAAGTTCTCTGTAATTTTTAATTAATAACTCAAGTAAAAATTTATCCTTGTCAAAGATTTCTGATGCAGCTTGACAGTTGAGTTTTGCCATTTTAAGAGGACAACCTCACCAAAATAATTTCAGTAAAATACAAATACAAATACAAGACCTGCAAGTTATAAAGGTGTGAGGACAAGTATCAAATTTCTCTCCCATGCTGCCTTCCATGGCCTTAAAAATACTTTTTATTGTGCAAAGATATCTGTCACAGTCATTCTGACATAAATATGCTACTCTTTATACAATGTATATGTCTAAAACTTCTGTTTTCACAAACCCAAAAACTTCTTGTGAGTTGCAGAAAGCCAAATTGAAGGATCCACCTTAAACAGGTCAGATGTACCCCCTCAATTCTCTGGTCCTAATTATTTTCCTAAACTTAACTTTGCCCTCTGTTCTCCCAATGCCTTAAACAAGTGTAAGAGACACCAGACATTTCCATACCACAAACACAAGACTGGAGCAAAGAGACCAGCTACATCAAGATGTGACCAGCACCCAGCCTTCTCAGGTTTTCCCCAAAGATAACACCCACAAATAAACAGGAAGCAGTCTTGAGAATCTGCTGCCCAATTCCTTTAACTTGTGGTGCCTAACCTCCCACCTTTTTATTATAAAATTGTGATGGGAATGTAATGGTCTGCTCTGTCCCTTTAGGAGACAAGCCAAGCCCACTCCCTCCCCATTCACCAAGGCAAGCTGATCTTCAGCTTTCTGCCTGGGTCTTTCTTTTCTGTCATTCTCTCTCAAAGAGGTGGCTTCTGTCTTTTCCTTCTCCCCACTCCATTCCCATTCTATTTCACTCTCTCTCTACTATTTTCCCTTTTTCCTCTTTCCCCTCCATAACCCATTAAATAAATATCCAACCTTACTTTGCATGGTATGCCTATCCATCTATCGCTTATCTGCTATGTTGCTCCCATCCAGGACTTCAGAGACCTATGGCATGGTCTTGTGGTATGTCATTCTGTCTCTTCTTTTTTTTTTCATTCTGTCTCTTCTTGTGGGAATGGCTGCCCCCTCAAGGTTTCTCACCCACCATGTGACTCCCTGCCTGGGACTCACTGCTCCTTGTGGCACACTGCAGCCACTTGGGGAAATGTGTCGTCCCTGCCTAGAACTGGCTGCTTTCAGAACCCATTGCCCTCTGCCTGCCACCACTTCATGTGACCTGTGGCATGGTCTCATGGCCTGCTGCCTTCTGCAGCCACCTGGGGACCAGCAGCATTTTACTTAAACCATAACAGAGAGACAGTACCAAACACGGTATCAATACCTTGCTTCCTCTGCGGCACAATGACCACCATATATGGGTTTTAATAACTTGTGGTTGCCCACCATTCTCTACCTGGCAGGTGAGTACTTTTTCTTTCTTATGGGCAGTAGTGTTCAACAAGAGTCATCTGGTCCAGCTGTATGCTCAGCCTTTGCTTACTGGGAGTATAGAAGGCTCTTCTGTCTTGGACATATTTCAGGTCAACCAAACTCTTAAAGTATAGAACTTTTTCACAAGGCAAGTGACATTTATCAGTTTCCATACTATTGTTTACTGCTGACTTCCCTCCATGGTGGGTAGAACTTAAACAGCACCAGCAGAAGCTGAGACACACAGAACCTAGGCACAAACAAACCCCAGAGAAAATTATGCAGTGCTGAGGACTCACCCATTTTTCAAATGTATCATGAGAACAGAAAATATTTGTTTTAGAGTAGAACCGTAACTAAGATCATGTTTTAACTGTTACAGTTTAAGTGAAATTTCTCCATGGCAGCAGTGGGCAGCAGGTCCCAAGACAATGGCAGGCCATGAAGGCAGCTAGTCCCAGGCAGGGAGCCCCTGTGTGGCCCACAGCCCATGAGGACCAGCAGATCCCAGATAGAGCCTCATGAGTAGCATCAGCAGGCAGCAGGCCATGAGGAACATCAGGTCCTAGACAGAGAGCAACATGGTGGGTGAGAGACAAAGACAGATAGGCACATCATGCAAAGTGAGGTTGGATGTTTATTTAGTGGGTTATGGAAGGGAAGGGGAAAGAGGAGAAGGGGAAGAACAGAGAGAGGGAGGGGGGAAAGGGATAAGGGAGTGAGGCAGAAGCTGCCTCTTCTCTTTGGGAGAGTGACAGGAAGGAAGGCCTCCAGCTGCAAGCAGAAAGGAAGATCTGCCTGCCTCAGCTGGTTGATGGGGGAGGGAGTGGGCAGGGCTTCTTTATTAAGGGGATAGAACAGGACATTACAGTAACACTCAGGATCTCAGGAAGTGATGGGGTTAGGGTCCTAATAAGTGAAATTAATAAGCACATTTCCTTGGGAAAGCAATAAGAATAGGAAAATGCATAAAAATGCTGTGCATGAGGTATGTGATAATTAGTATAGCTGTAATTTCTTCTCTTTACATACAATTTCCTCTATATGCTGAGCACCATCTATGATTCCTATTGTGTGGTATACAAGAATACTTGTGGGGAGTTTGTAATTATACCATGTAAAAATATGTCACCATGACTGGCTTAATAAAAGCTAAAGAGGCAATAGCTATGCAGAGGCTATAAGCAGGATTTCTGGATAGAGAGCACTCTGGGAAGAAGAAAGGGGGAATAATTAGCTAGATGCAGGGGAAGCATGACATGCAAAAGAGATAAAAGCAATGAGCCATGGAGCAGCACATAGATGACTAGAAATGGGTTAATTTAAGTTATAATACCTTGTTAGAAACAAGTCTAAGCTAAGGCCAAGGTTTCAATAAAAAGATCTCCATGTCATGATTTGGGAACCCATTGGTGGCACAAAAAAAGAAGGCATGATGCAGAATTTTTCTCTCCTTCGTGGACCACAGCAGTTTGGAAGTCAGAGAATTTATCTCTGTTTTTGAACCATGTCAGAGTGACATTTAATGTGGAGAAGGCTTGGTACCTGCATGGTGCAGCTCTGGCTGGAGGACCTGAGATTACATGAGGAAACAATTTTAGCTACAAAGGAGCATGTAGAGAAGTATTTTTTATGTTATTTTGCTGGCCACCTTTCATGACATAATGTTGTAAAAATATTCCTAGATATTTTTACAATTATCTTTGTTTATTGTGGTGCTTGCAACCAATAACAGAGCTTCAGCCACACTAAAGACCTGCTCTATGCCCATGCCATAGCTATGTTCCAGCCACAGACATTAACTACTCATCCTCCTCAATTTTTCCAAGGGTTTGTTCTAGTACTTCTGTTGTATCCCTTGTTTGTATGTCTGCACAGTTTATCACAGACACCCAGGAGAAAATGGGGAAGGACAAGACCAGGTGCAATTCTAGGTTTGAGCAAAGTAAGTCAATTACCAGTATATTTCATATTTTATATTATCTATTCCTGCTGACCTCCTCATGAAACACAATCTAAGCTAAATATTTTTATATTTACATTTATTATAACCCCCAAAATAAAAAATTCTTAGTAGTGCCATGAAACTGGAACCCTTTCTGCTTCCCAGTTTTTCTTTCTTTCTTTCTTTCTTTCTTTCTTTCTTTCTTTCTTTCTTTCTTTCTTTCTTTCTTTCTCTTTCTTTCTCTCTCTTTCTTTCTTTTCTTCTTTCCTTCTTTCATTCATTCTTTCTCCTTTGTTCTTTCTTCCTTCCTCCCTCCCTCTCTCTCTTTCTTCCCTCCAAATTTGGTCCAAAGTTGGAATTAGTTTGAGGTTTGAAGCCAGATGTGATCCATTCCCTAATTTTTAATCACAAGATACACAGTCATAAGCCTGTTTAACTGTCAGAAGCACTCTTTGCTCCTAAAATCACACATGTGGATGGGCAATAAGAGGAAGGCAGTGATTCTTGTATTCTCTTTAGGTTGTTATAGTTCAGCTATCTTATAGGCAAAATTAGTAACTATCTTACATATTTGTACTTGTACATATGTTTTTTCAAATACCTGGGTGTTTAAAGAATTTTTACTTGAAGAAAAATTATCTGAACCTAATCAAACCTGATGTCCCTACAAGTTTGAGAAACTATAGCCAGTCAAAATTTATCAGGAGCTTCTTGCCATCTTGGCCAGAGATTCCAATAACCAAACCTTTGGTTGGATTAAGATCAGAGTGCATGTGGATGGACAAGTTACATCCACTGAAGGATGAAACTCATATCACCCCTGAAGGGGATTAATTTAAATTTTGATATTTATCTAATGAGCATCTATGCCCCCTTACATAAATACTAGATAAAAACATCACCCTAAAAAGACAGAAATGAAGGTAGAGTCCAATGCCTAAATAGGTGCTTACAAATCCTACTTATGGCTCTGTCTCTATCTCCATCCATCACCAGATGAAGGTTCCCTCACGGTCCTGACTTTCTTTCTCATGTTCTCCCTCCTTCTGCTCCTCATCAGGACCTTGGGAGCTCAGTCTGGTGCTCCAATGTGGAACTCTGTCTCTATCTCCATCCATTGCCAGATGAAGGTTCTATGGTGATATGCAAGGTAATCATCAGTATGACTATAGGATCTGGCCTTTTCCGACTCCCTCTCCTCAGCTACCCACGGAACTATCCAGAGGCTTCTCCCTGGATACCTGGGAACCCCTCTAGAGTCAAGTCTCTTAATAATCCTAAAATGGCTCCCTTAATTAGGATATATGCTTCACTGCTCCCGTATCCACCCTTCCTATATCCCAAGCATCCCATTCCCCCAAGCTCTCCCTATCCTCCCCTTCACGCTTTTCTCTCCCCATCTCCTCTTGCCCCCAATCAACCCCACCCCCAAGTTCTCAATTTTTGCCCGGCAAACTTGTCTACTTCCAATATCCAGGAGGAAAACTATATGCTTTTCTTTGGTTTCAACTTCTTATTGTCTTCTCAAGGATCACGAGTTATAGGCTCGATGTCCTTTATTTATGGCTAAAAACCGATGATGAGTGGGTACATCCCATGTTCATCTTTTTGGGTCTGGGTTACCTCGCTTAGAATAGTGTTTTCTATTTCCATCCATTTGCATGCAAAATTCAAGATGTCATTGTTTTTTTTACTGCTGAGTAGTACTCTAATATGTATATATTCCACAGTTTCTTTATCCATTCTTCCACTGAAGGGCATCTAGTTTGTTTCCAGGTTCTGGCTATTACAAATAATGCTGCTATGAACATAGTTGAACAAATGCTTTTGTAGTATAATTGGACATCTCTTGGGTAAATTCCCAAGAGTGGAATTACGGGGTCCTGGGGTAGGTTGATCCCGAATTTCCTGAGAAACCGCCACACTGCTTTCCAAAGTGGTTGCACAAGTGTGCATTCCCACCAGCAATGGATGAGTGTACCCCTTACCCCACAACCTCTCCAGCAAAGGCTATCATTGGTGTTTTTGATTTTAGCCAATCTGACAGGTATAAGATGGTATCTCAAAGTTGTTTTGAGACAGAGCCACACATTGGTGCACCAGACTGAGCTCCCAAGGTGCAAATGAGGAGCAGAAGGAGGGAAAACATGAGCAAGGAAGTCTGGACTGCGAGGAGTGCTCCCACCCACTGAGATGGTGGGTTTGATCTATTCGGAGTTTACCAAGCCCAGCTGGACTGGGACTGAAAAAGCATGGGATAAAACTGGACTCCCTGAACATGGCGGACAATGAGGGCTGCTGAGAAGCCAAGAACAATGACATTGGATTTGGATCCTACTATGCATACTGGCTTTGTGGGGGGGGGAGAGGGGGGCTGGCCTGTTTGGATACTCACCTTCCTGGACCTGGATAGAGGGGAGAGGAACTTGGACTCCCCACTGGGCAGGGAACCCTTACTGCTCTCTGGACAGGAGAGGGAAGGGTGGTGGAGGGGGGAGGGGGGTAAGTGGAAGAGGGGGAGGAGGCAGAAATTTTTAATAAAAATAAAAAAAAACCCAAATTCTACTTATGGCTGCCCTTGTTATAAGTTTGAGGATTACATTTGCCTAATTAGGGCTCCTATTGCTGTGAAGAGACACTAATGACCATGGCAACTCTTATAAAGGAAAACTTTTAATTAGGTGGCTTACATTTAAGAGGCTCAGGCCATTATCCTAATAGTGAGGCATGAAAGTATGCAGACAGACAGCGTGCTGGAGAAGGACCAGAGAATTCTTGATCTTTGATTCACAGACAACAGAAAATGAACTGAGAACACTGGATATGGCTTGAGAATGTATGAGGTCTCAAAGTCCATCTCCACAATAACAAACTTTCTCCAACAAGGATATACCTACTGCAATGGAGCCACATCTCCTAATAATGCCACTCCTTATGAGTTTATAAGGGGCAATTAACTTCATACAAACATATTATTCTCCCTGGCTCCCATAAGTTTTTAACAACATCATAATGTGAAAGGCTTTCAGTCCAAATTTAAAAGCCCTGATAGGCTATTATAGTGTCAACAATGTTTAAAAGTTCAAAGTCCCTTAGATTCATACAGTTTCTTAACAGTAATCCCCTATAAAGTAAAAACTAAAAACAAATCACTTACTTCCAGCATATAATGTCATAAAATATACATTATAATTCCAAAACATAAAGAAGGAAGCATGGTGAGAAAATATTGGACCAGAGCAAGACTGAAAACCAGCTGAGCAAACTTCAAATTCTGTACTCATGTGTGATGTCAAAACACTCTTCAGATCTTCAAATACTTTCATCTTTGTTGGCTGCAGCATACTTTTTTTTTTTATTTTGGGTTGGTTTCACTCCCTGTTAGCTACTTTCTTTGGCACATATCCTATGACTCCAGCATATTAAACACTTGAGGTCTCCAAGACAATCCAGATTTCACATCCAGAGGTTCATACAATGTTCTTTCTAGGCTTCCATTCGGGGACACCTTTGCACATGCCTGACCTCAGCTGCTTTCCTTAGATACAGAGGAATATTTCATAATTCCTTTCTTCTATCATTGACTCTAAAGCCAGAACCACATGACCTAATTTGCTAAAATCTGTTGCTTGCTAAAGCTGGAACATGATCCCCTCACTCACATCTTCTTCAGCTTTCTGTTTTCAAAGATTTTCTTCACTACATAAGGAAACTGGGTCTAATAGAGCAGTCTAGTCTCAAACTCATAGACTTGTCTGCCTCTGCCTTCCTAGCACCTAGATTAAAGGCATGCACCAATACACCTGGCTCTAAGCTTCTCTTTAATTCCATTTCACAAGTTGGAAACTTAGCTAAGTGGGATCTTGCCCTGTAGTCGTCACTCTGTTTATTCTATTTCTTAACTTGTTTATCTCCTTGAACACAGGACTTCACTTCTGGTCTTCCTTTTCTCATCAAAGTTTAAATTTTGCTCAGCTTGCTTCTTTTTGTTATAAATCTTCACTTTAGAGTTAACACTAATAGCCACATCAGAGTCTATACTAGAATATCTTGAGGTTTATTTTGGCAATGGAATTATTCCAAACTTTGTATTTTTAGCTTCAGGCAACCTTTTTGTACAAGGGCAAAAAGCAATCACATTCTTTACCACAATATCACAAGAAATATTTCTAGGTTGTATATTAATATTCTTCTCCTCTGAAAGCTCTTTAGTCAGGTCCCCATAGTTAATTAATTCACACTCAGCACTGTAGTGGGAGGCTGCTTGGTTCCTGGCCACCCAGCTAGCTTAAACCCAAAATAATCACACAGAAACTATAAACTGCTTGGCCCATTAGCTCTAGCTTCTTATTGGCTAACTCTTACATATTAATTTAACCCATTTCCAGTAATCTGTGTATCACCATGAGGTCGTGGCTTACCAGCAAATTTTGGCCTGCTTGTCTCCAGAAGCTCCATGGCTTCTCTCTCACTCCACCCTTCTTCCTCCCAGCATTCAGCTTAGTTTTCCCTGCCTACCTAACTTCTGCCCTTCTATATGTCCAAAGCAGTTTCTTTATTTATTAACACTAATCACAGCATACAGATGGAAATCCCACACCACAGCACCACTGTCTTGGATGTTCCTACTAGTACAGCCCATTGAGCAGTACTTAAAGAGTTCAACATGTTTTCTAATCCAGTCCCAAGGTCCATATTCCTTCAAACAAAAGCATAGTCATGCCTATCATAGCAAAACCCAAGCATCATGCTTCCAAGTGGAGATGATGTCTCATATTTGGACCATGAGAAGTTGCCCTGGAATGAAACATGGGTTCCAGGCCAGATCATAGTACTAACTGGCTAAGTGATCATAAACAGGGCACTAGAAAACAGGGATCAAGCCATTTTTTACATTGTGAAATTCCCAGAATCAAGACCTAGATATAAGGCATCAGGCACCTGTCAGGAAATTCAAAGTTAGTGCCTTGTTGCCTCAGCTGGTGATTGGAGGTTATCTACATGGAAACTCTCTTCAGTCCTAGAACCTACAACATTGGGGAAGAAAGAGAAGATGTCATCAAGTGAGGAAGTACACTCTGGAGATAGTAGGCCATGTCTGACCCTGTCATGGGCAAGGTAGTCAGTGCTCAGGGATATTTATGCAGTCACTAGGCTGGGACAGATAGAGAAAGGTAAAACCGCCAGGAAGGCAGACAAGTGTATGGATTTTTCTCCATTTAGCAGATCTCTGGCAAATAACATGTCTGAAGATCAGCTTCCTTGGCCCAGAGTTCATGTAAAGTCACCCTATGAACATGAGGATCACTTACAGTCTTTCTTTTTCCTTCTTGCTCACAGAATCTTGGACATATTTTGACTTGTTGGAGATATCAAGGATGAGTACCATGAAATACTTACCAAGCACATACAACTTGGTGCCTCCCTCAGACTGAATCTCCTTGTCAGAGTCCAATTTTTGGAACTTCACACAGTAGTAGGTATCAGCATTAGCAGGAGTAACATTGCTGATATGGATGGAAAAGTCGAGGTTGTTTCTCTTTGTAGTATCTGCAAGATTTGTGATTCTGGGAAACAGATCTCCTGTGAAATCATGTATTAGGTGCTGATTTTACTCTATGCCTCTTAATGGGCCCCAAAGGGAGCAGAGAGGTCACAGTACAGTTCAGAATGACCGAGTCACCAACTACAACAGAAACTGATTTCTCAGGCTGAATCACCTTTAGTTCCCATGTAGCTGCTCCTGAAGGAAACATCAGTTAGTACTCATCATGACAGGAACACACAGGCTCCTCTAGCTTGTGATTAAATACTGTTACTTACTAGAGTTCTGCAAGAGGTGATCACAGTTCCCTACACGTGGGCCTCTTAATACAAGGATGTAGCACAGATGAGTGAACTGAATTATAGAGACATTGAAAACTTGGCTGGATTCTGATTGAAGCCACTATTCTGTTCGTGATTCTCATGGTTTATTCAATATCTGCCTGATTTTCATTTTCTATGCAACTGACATGTAACACTTTTTGCATAACAATGTAGTGTTACTATATACTTTATTACAGAGCCACAGTAATAAAAACAGCTTGGTATTGGCATAAAAACAAAGATATTGACCAATGGCATCAAATTGAAAACCTGGATATTAATCCACACACCTATGAACATCTGATTTTTGAAAAAGAAGCTAAAATTATACAATGAAAAAGAAAGCATCTTTAACAAGTGGTGCTGGCATAACTGGATGTCAACCTGTAGAAGAATGAAAATAAATCTATATTTGATGGGGATTGCACTGAATCCATAGACTGCCTTGGTAGAATTGCTATTTTTACTATGTTTATCCTACCAATCCAAGAGCATGGGAGATCCTTCTATTTTCTGTTATCCTTTTTAATTTCTTTCTTCAAAGACTTAAAGTTCTTGTCAAATACATCTTTCACTTCCTTGGTTAGTGTTACCCCAAAATTCTTTATGCTATATGTGGCTATTAAAAAAGGTAATTTTTCTCTGATTTTCCTCTCAGCTTCTTTATCCTTTGTGTATAGGAGGTCTACTAATTTTTTTGAATTGATCTTGTGTCCTGGCACATAACTGAAGGTATTTATCAGCTGTAGGAGTTCTTTGGTAGAGTTTTTGGGGTCACTAATGTACACTATCATGTCATCAGCAAATAACAAAAGTTTGACTTCCTTCTTTCCAATTCAAATCCCCTTGATCTCCTTATGTTGTCTTATTGCTATTGTTATAACTTCAAGCACCATGTTGCAGAGATATGGAGAGAATGGACAGCCTTGTCTTGTTTCTGATTTTAGTGGAATCACTTTGAGTTTCTCTTCATTTAATTTGATGTTAGCCTTCTGCTTGCTGTATGTTGCTTTTATTATATTTTGATATGATCCTTGTATCCCTAATCTCTCCAAAACCTTTGTCACAAAGGGATGTTGAATTTTATCAAATGTTTTTCAGCATCTAATGAAATGATCATATCATTTTTTCTTTCAGTTTATTTATATGATGGATTACATTGATAGATTTTTGTATGTTGAACCAGTCCTGCCTTTCTAGGATGAAGCCTATTTGATCATAATGGATGATTTTTTGATATGTTCTTGGATTCAGTTTGCTAGTATTTTATTGAAAAATTTTGCATCGAAGTTCATGAGTGAGACTGGTCTGTAATTCTCTTTCTTGGTTGGGTCTTTGTGTGATTTTGGTATCAGGAAACTCTAGCTTCATAAAAAGAGTTTGGCAATGACTCTTCTGATTCTATTATGTGAAACACATTAAGGAGTATAGGTATCAGCTCTTCTTGGAAGTTCTGATATAATTCTGCATTAAAACCATCAGGTCCTGGGCTTTTTTTGGTTGGGAGGTTTTTTATAACAGCTTCTATTTCCTCACGATTTATAGGTCTACTTAAATTGTTCACATGGTTTTGATTTAATTTTGGTAAATTTAATTTTTTGGTAAAAAGTCTTATTTAAAAACAAGACTATTTCTTTTACATTTTCAAACTTTGTGGAATATAAGCTTTTGTTGTAAGATCTAGTGATTCTCTGAATTTCCTCTGTGTCTGTGGTTATGTTCCCCTTTTCATTTCTGATCTTTTTAGTTTGCATATTCTCTCTCTGCCTTTTGATTAGTTTGGATAAATGTTTGTCAATCTTGTTGACTTTCTCAAAGAAACAGCTCTTGGTTTCATTGATTCTTTGGATTGTTTTCTGTGTTTCTATTTTGTTGATTTTAGCCCTCAGTTTGATTATTTCCAGTCTTGTACTCCTCCTAGGTGAGTCTGCTTTTTTTTTTTTTTCTAGAGCTTTCTCCATTTTTAATGTGGGCACTTAGAGCTATGAACTTTCCTCTTAGCACTGCTTTCATAGTTTTGGTTTGTTGTGTCTTTATTTTTGTTGAATTCAAGGAAGACTTTAATTTCTCTCTTTATTTCTTCCCTGATCCCGGGGTGGTTTCAGTAGTTGACTGTTTAGCTTCCATGATTTTGTACGCTTTCTGGGGGTAGAATAATTGTTAAATTCTAACTTTATTCCATGGTGATCTAATAAGACACAGGTGGTTACTAATATTTTTTGTATCTGTGGAAGTTTGCTTTGTTACCAAGTATGTGGTCAATTTTTTAGAAGGTTCCATGAGATGCTGAGAAGAAGGTATATTTTTTCCTATTTGGGTAGAATGTTCTACAGATGTCTGTTAAGTCCATTTGATTCATTACCTCCATTAATTGTCTTATTTCTTTGTTAGGTTTCTGTCCTATTGACCTGTCCATTAGTGTGAGAGGAGTGTTGAGGTCTCCTACTATTAGTGTGTGTGGTTTGATGGCTGCCTTGAGTTATAGTAATGTTTCTTTTCCATAAGAGGGTGCTTTTATATTAGGGGCATAGATATTCAGGATTGAGACTTCATCCTGATGAATTGTTCCTGTTATGAGTATAAAATGTCCATCACCATCTCTTCTGATTGATTTTAGTTTGAAGTCAATTTTGTTAGAAATTAATATTGCCACACCCACTTGTATTTTTTTAGGTCCATTTGATTGAAAAACCTTTCCCTAATGCTTTACTCTTTGTAGATGTCTGTCTTTGTGGTTGAGGTGTGTTTCTTGTAAACAGCAGAATGTTGGATCCTGTTTTTGTATCCAATTTCTTAGCCTGTGTCTTTTTATAGGTTAATTGAGTCCATTGATATTAAGTGATACTAATGACCAATGGTTGTTAACTCTGGTTATTTTTCTTTTTTGGTAGTAGAGTTTATGTGTTTCCTTCTTTGAGTTGGGCTTGTGAAGGTGAACTAGATATCTGAGTTATTTTGGGCATTGTTCTATTCCTTGGGTTGTGATTTTCCTTCTATTACTTTCTGTAAGGCTAGATTTGTGGCTATGTATTGTTTAAATTTGTTTTTATCCTGGAATATATTGTTTTCTCCATTGATAGTGAATAAAAGCTTGGCTGGTATAGTAGTCTGGGCTTGAGTCCATAGTCTCTTAGTTTCTGCAGTACATCTATCTAGGACCTTCTGGCTTTCATGGTTTCCATAGAGAAGTCAGGTTTAAGTCTGATAGGTTTACTTTTATAGGTTACTAAACCTTTTTCCTTTGCAGCTCTTAATATTCTTTCTTTATTCTGTATGTTTTGTGTTTTGATTATTATATGGCGAGGGGAAGTTTTTTTTTATCCAGTCTATTCGGTGTTCTGTACGCTTCTTGAACCTTCATAAGAATATCTTTCTTTAGGTTGGGAAAGTTTTTTTCTATAATTTTGTTGAATATATTTTCTGGGCCTTTGAGCTGCAATTCTTCTCCTTCTTCTACCCCTATTATTCTTAGGTTTGGTCTTTTTATTGTGTCCCAGATTTTCTGGATGTTTTGTGATGAGAATTTGTTGGATTTTCTGTCTTCTTTGAACAGTGCGTTTATTTTCTCTATGGTGTCTTCAGCATCTGAGATTCTTTCTTCTATCTCTTGTATTCTGTTGGTTATGCTTGTCTCTGTTGTCTCTGTTCATTTACCTAGATTTTCCATATCAAGCCAGTCCTCGGTTTGTGTTTTCTTTATTGCTTCCACTTCAGTTTTCATGTCTTGAACTGTTTCCATTATCTATTTGATTGTTTTATCTTGGTTTCCTAGGGTATCTTTTATGGATTTACTTATTTCTTCAAACTTTTTGTTATTCTTCTCATCCATTTCTTTAAGGGAGTTTTTCACATCCTTTTTAAGGGACTCTATTACTTTCATAACATCAATTTTTTCCTCTTTCTTTTGTATTAGGGTGTTCAAGTCTTCCTGTTGTATGTTCACTGGGTTCTTGTGTTTTCATGTTGTTTTTCAGATTGTTGGAGGAATTCTTGGATTGGTTCCTGCCCATCTCTTCCTTCAAATGCTCTCAGATGGATATTCTGGTACAGAGTCAGGTCCACTTGCTGGCCAGGGACCTCACAGACAAAAGGCCTAGGTTGCTGCCTGCAAGCTTAGTGAAACAAAGGAACTCCTGTCCTGTTGCATTCACTACTCCTCCCAGCCCCCAAACAGGCTGAGCTGGGTGATCTTATGGCCCCGAAGAAGGGATGGAATAGGAAGAGGGAGGCAGTAGCCGGGGAGAGAAGCCCATGCAGAATGACCAGGAAGTTTAAGGGGTTGAGGAATGTCTGTGCTCTATTTCCGGGGCTTCTGCCATGGGTCAGGAACACACTCACCCCTCTGATGGATCTTCTAGTATAGGATCAGGGTCCCTTGCTGTCCAGGGACCTTGCAGACAAAAAAAAAAGCAACAGTATGCAATTTTTACATTTTGACTGGGCAATATTTTCCAGAATAAAAGCATGTAAATTCTGCAGTCAGAAACCTTTAGAGATGTTGAACAATCTAAAACAGATAATGAGTGCTTCATCTTAGAACTCTCTGATAATTCCTGAGGTTGTCTTAAGCTGTCTAAAACCCATGTGATATGAGTATAGTGCTATAGGAAGACCTACAGGCTTGTAATTACCCGCCTACTGGGACATGGTATCTTATACTATATATGCAGATATAGAACATATGTCCATCCCTTTTCTCCTTCCCCTTGCTCCTTTTCATCAATTGTTCATTTCGATTATTTGGATTACATCTCTAACCACTGTTCAAGCTGAGAATCTTGATTTGTGAGTTTACTCTCAGTGCTCATAGGCCCCAGCATAGAAACTATCTGTCCCTATCTGAGCCCCAACATAGAAACTATCTTTCTCTTTTAAGTGTCCATTTACTTCTTCAACTGGTGGGTTTTCCACGACACTTGATGCCCATGTGGATTTAAACTCCACACTTCCTGGGTGAGCTGCCAAACCTTTCCACGGGCCTGGACTGTCTCTGCCCACCTGGCTTGCTTTTGCCTGAGCAGATTTTTGTTAAATCCCCATTACAACAGAGTTTGCCATGCTTATGCAGAGAGCCAGAGCACAAGTGGACACACTCCTTGACAACTGCTGTAATCCCCTGGGATGATTCTGTGTTGCTTGGTGGCATGTGTCTCTTCTAGGTTTCTGTTCTCTGTTCCTGGATTCTGGGTTTCTTGTTCCATGTATGGAATTGATTTAATTACATTTAATTTGTCAAGCAACACATAATTCTCAGTCTTTAACAAGCACCATGGTGGAAACTAAAACAGCCCAGGACCATTCCTATCACCATTGCATTGCTTCTAGTCATGACTCTGCAACTGCACCATCTGCTGGATAATAGATAATATATCAGATTTCATTACTGTTAGAGCCCATGTGGCTCCAACACAGAAAATTATCTTTTCTAACTGGACTGGTACAGAGCCGCAAGGAATAATCAGACACAACTTATGTGGTCATCATGGAAGGGCATCTCAGGCTTCTTTTTCCTGATGTTTATTTTTCAACCAACTTTTATACCAACACATAAACTGAGCAGGAAAATACATTAGGCTGTCTCCTCGGTAACCAGGTGAATGGCCTTTTGTCACGTCTGCATCTACCTGTCTGCTGAGTATGCTAGCTGTCACATAGGCTTGAATTACCATCTCTATAAGATATCCTCCAAATTACAAAGGAAGGAGCACCAAACATCCTGTCCATTGTTAGGCAGAGACAGCTTGTCTGCAGAGCTATGTGACCCCTTCTGATGGGACCTATGGCTTTGGTGCGTGGCTGCCACACCATATAGAAATATAGGCCTACAATTACCAATGTGACCTTTAGTACGTTTTTGCTAATACTATGGATTGTATTATGTGAGGCTTATATGACTATGGGGATATCTCAATTTATTGGCTACTAAGTTTCAGTTTTCTTCTCCATATTCTATCATTAAGGAAGAATATGGCACTCGTAGAAATGATACAATCTTTACAGACTAACAATGAACAGCTAGTTGACAGGATTAATATCATTGAAAATCAGAGGTTATATGAAAAAGTTAATACTGTCAGACAGAATTGACTCCATATCTAAGGGTACTAGGAAATTATCTGAAAGAATTTATACTGTTGAATTTCAAAAGATATCGAGAAGTTATGATAAATTAACAGAAAGAATGCATCTTCAGATTGTCAATCTACACGATATTCAAGTAAAGTCTAAGAAGGAGATGTTATCTTTAATGGAGAACATTCAAACCTTGAAATAACAGGTGCAGAATGAGGCCCAGGGATTTGATGCCTCAATGTAATCACCAGAAATATATATGGGCTTTACAGATTCAGGCTTTACCAAAGACAATGATAAAAAGATTTGAAATGATTGAGAAAATTATTGGAGCTGATAAACAGGAAAAGAAAGCACAAGGACAGGATGGAACATCACCAGTGTGATGGAGGAGTTATCTGTCTATGTTTCTTTCATTGGTTAATTAATAAAGAAAACTGCCTTGGCCCTTTAAGAGACAGAAAATTAGGTAGGTGGAGTAGACAGAACAGAATTGTGGGAACAAGGAAGTAGAGTTGGGGAGACGCTTCAGGCAGTCTCGATATGCAGCTGCCATGCTTCTCTCCAAGATGGATGCAGGTTAAGATCTCTCCTGGTAAGGCACCCCTCGTGGTGCTATATAAATTACTAAATATGGGTTAAAGCAAGATATGAGAATTAGCCAATAAGAGGCTGAAACTATGGGCCAGGCAGTGTTTTAAAAGAATACAGTTTCTGTGTAATTATTTTGGGTAAAGCTAGCCGGGTGGCGGGATACAGCCCCCCGCCCATTCCTTCAACAGATTGGCGCTCCAACATGGTGACTAAATCCACGTAAAAACCTGAAAAAGCTTTAAATAAAGGAGAGAGAGAGAGTTTAACACAGCTTTTTGCTGTTTGCCTGGACGTGCTGTAGAGAGATTTCCTGTTTCGGCAATAGCGGCAGAGAAAAAGCTGAGTCATTTTAAAACGGGGCTTCCTGGTGCTGTGCCGCCAGTGCGAACTCTGGCTTTAAAGCATTTCAATGGCTTTTTTGGACTGGATGTTTGTGTTCCTGCTTGGGATCGGAAAGAAAGTGCTCTGAGACCATGCCAATGGCTCATTGCTCCCTGCCTGCACCTGGGCAGATGGCGGAATCAGGCTTAGGCGAGCAGGAGAACATGGCAGATTTCTGCCGCCATACAGAGAGATGTTTTCAGACTGTGCAGTGCTCTGTGTCTCAGATTTGGCTGTAACTTGTATGAAAAGAGTTTCTGTGCTGCATGCTCAGTCTCAGAGTTAAAGTGCTGAGTGCAGCTCCTACCTGGCGGCCCCAGAGCTAGTAGAAAATGGTACATCCTCCATTTTGAAATTGGAGAGAGGTGGAGCCAACATCCAGAACAGTCCATCGGCTCTGCAGCTCAGAGGTACAACTGATTCAGAGTCACAAGCGGCTCCACCATGTTGGACTGGGCGTGGCAAGCTCACAGTACCTGTTTTTGACCTAGGATTGTCACAGCTTAGAGTCTTAAGCGCTTAGTGATATAAAGGCGCAAATCAAACATGTTTCTCGACAGTAGAAGAATTACAGATACACAATAGGACAGATTCAGACATAGAAGACCCCCATATGGGTCACAATGTTGGATGAATGAGAGAGAAAAAGAATATAGAGAATAAAGTTAATGCATTTTAAAAAAAGGGTAAAGTCTTTAAAGAGAAAGAAGTAAAGTGATAGAGTAAAAATAAGCCACGTAAAAATGGAAAATTCACAGAGAGTCTGGATTATGTATTTTATTGTGTTTTCTTTGAAATTTTTGACTGTAAAGGAGCTAAGTACAGAGAGACATTTCATTATATGGGCTGCCAGGCTAGACCAGAATGGACATCTTAATGGTATGACTTCAGAATTTGGATCTAAGAACATGATGCTTTGGAAAAGAGGGTCTTCTTTTGTTTTCACAGAGGATGACACCGTGTGGATTGCTTCTATCCCAATATGGTATGATAGACCACGCCCTCCTGAAAGATTGCTGTGAACACCCTCAAAAAATTACTTCGCTCAACTGCCGACTGAGATGAACCTGGCAGACAGGTTATACCATGAAAGACCTAAATAACAATGCCTCCATTCAGCAGGAAGCAGTTTGGAGAGAAAAAACTGCGCCCATTTTCCAAATATTGTTTATAAATGTTCTTTTACATTTAAAGGGGGATATGATATAGAGATGAATAATTTGCAATGGTATGGATTTTAAGGTCAATTTGTTATATGTATATGTATTTCTGATCTTGATTAAGCTATTTTGATTGTGTAGTTCATTTTAAAAACTGTAATGTATAATTAGGAAATATAGGTTGTTAATGGATAATCATTGATAATAGTTAAGCCTGTACTCATGTTAGATTTTCTAGATATGTAGAGATATATTTCAGTTAGATAGACATTCTTCATATCTTTCAAAGACTGCAGAATATGGCATTTAATGTTTTAATAACTTAGGGTTTTTCATGACAATGAGACACGTCTGCTCCTGGCAGCACCAATCTACTTTGAGAGGAAGATGGGCATCGAAGAGGCTACTTATGGAGTTTGTTAGCCATTTGGGCAAGAAACTGCTCTTGGCTGGACTGTTGCATAAACTGGACACAAGGAACCCACAGAAAGAGGACTGCTGAACTTGCCTAATGGTGAGATGGCCTTTTGGGGTTCCTGATTCATGAAAGAGTCTGCGAGACGTTCTGCAGGACACAGCAGAAAGTGACTGAACTGTCTTTGGAATTTCCTGCTTCATGAAAAAGTCTGCTGGACACTATGGGCCTAAAGGCTGAAGATGGATGCCCCAACGGTACAGAGGAACTTTGGGTGACTGTCTAGGCAGAGAGTTGTCTCTGTCATTTCTAGAGTTTAAAAGTTACGAATGACTTGTTTACTTAGGTAATATTATATCCTTCTGAAGTCTTTGATGGAGTTGAAGAATAAATAGATAGTTATAGATTTCCTTAGTTATGATAAAAGATAAAATAGATTTAAATATTGTAACTGTAATACTTGCTTGATAACTGTTTTGTTATATGTAATTTTGCTATGTTAAAGTTGAAGCCTTTCTGTTTTGTTTAAACAGAAAAAGGGGAAATGATGGAGGAGAGTTATCTGTCTATGTTTCTTTCATTGGTTAATTAATAAAGAAAACTGCCTTGGCCCTTTAAGAGACAGAAAATTAGGTAGGTGGAGTAGACAGAACAGAATTGTGGGAACAAGGAAGTAGAGTTGGGGAGATGCTTCAGGCAGTCTCGATATGCAGCTGCCATGCTTCTCTCCAAGATGGACGCAGGTTAAGATCTCTCCTGGTAAGGCACCCCTCGTGGTGCTATATAAATTACTAAATATGGGTTAAAGCAAGATATGAGAATTAGCCAATAAGAGGCTGAAACTATGGGCCAGGCAGTGTTTTAAAAGAATACAGTTTCTGTGTAATTATTTTGGGTAAAGCTAGCCGGGTGGCGGGATACAGCCCCCCGCCCGTTCCTTCAACACCAGTGGCCCCCAGAACTGGCTCACCCAGGGCTTTGGCTTCCTACCCTGTAATTTACTCTGACAAAACATCAGCTTCTAAAGGCTCAAAGGGAGCTAAAGAAGGTAGACAAACACCAATAGGAATGAATGATCTAAAAGAAATTAAGCAAGCTGTCATAATTTATGGCTTGCATTTGCATTTTTTAAGAAGGTGATAAAGTCTTGGGCTTCTAACATCAGGGAAAGCCCCCATGACTTTTTTCAGTTTTTGCAGTCCTGGATTACTGAGCTTCCTTGATGTTTGGAATTTATTTCAGGGAGGAATCCAAAACTATGGAACAACAGGATAAAGCAAAAAGTCTTGAGGTTTCCCAAGATCAAATTTTTGGCGAAGGCCCTTATGCTGACCCACAGGACCAAGCTCTTTACAATAGAGAAATATTGTCCTCATGCCACGAAAAAGTCTTGAATGCTGCTCTTCCTCTTCCTGTAAGTGGCCAGAGGTGACCTGTGAAGATGGTTCGCTATTCTCTCGACCCAGAAAACACTACAAAATCATGCAAATCAAGAGGATCAAACCTTCAGGTTTACTTTCAAAACACCCGTGAAACAGCCCAGGCCATCAAGGGTATGCATATCCAAAAAGCGACCAAGTATCTGAAAGATGTCACTTTGAAAAAGCAGTGTGTGCAGTTCCAATGGCACAATGGTGGAGTCCGTAGGTGCGCCCAGGTCAAACAGTGGGGCTGGACACAGGGTTGGTGGCCAAAAAAAAGAGTGCAGAATTTTTGCTGCACATGCTTAAAAATGCAGAGAGCAATGCTGAACTGAAGGGTTTATATGTAGACTCTCTGGTCATTGAGCACATCCAGGTGAACAAAGCACCTAAGATGAGCCGACAAACTTACAGAGCTCATGGCCAGATTATCCCACACATGAGCTCCCCCTGCCACATCGAGATGATCCTCACTGAAAAGAAACAGATTGTTCCAAAGCCAGAAGAGGAGGTTGCACAGAAGAAAAAGATATCCCAGAAGACACAGAAGACAGAAACAAAAGCTTCTAGCACAGGAATAAATTCAACATGAAATAAATGCAGATAAAAGTAAAAAAAAAAAATGCTTGAATGTTTGGGACAAGATTCAAGAACTAAGAAAAAGAATTGAATCGTATACCACGGTTAGACAGGATATAGAGAACACTTTACTAACTTTTTTTTTTACAAAGATTAAGTTAGGCTGTACAAATAGGAGTGATGGACCCAGAAGCTAAATTAATAATTCTTGAATCTCCAACTTTTGCTTATGCAAACTTAGAAAGCAAAAGATAATTGTCTTTTATGGTTTAGATCTGCACCTATAAATGAATGCATTATGCATACAGTGAGCATTGAGACATTTGACTATAATGCTGTATCTTGGGTAGGAGAAGCAATTTCCAAAGTAATGAGGAGATATCAAGCTGCCAAATGTTTTAATTGTGGTAAAATAGCACATCTGAGAAGGGATTGTAGGCAAGGAATTTCTAGGAATAATATCTCCTCTGGGAATGGCAAAATAGGAGAACCTGGCACCCAAACATTTGGTTTTAGAATACCCACTTCACCCCGCTAGGCTACCTGCCACCAGCCCAGCTAGCTCAGTTGGTAGAGCATGAGACTCTTAATCTCAAGGTCGTAGGTTCAAGACCCACGTTGGATGCCAGATGAAGGTGTAAGTCACAAATGATGCCACACCAGTTTGGAATTATGATTAATAGAATGGTTATTTATTTAAGGGGGAAAAACTTACACATCACCATCCCAGACAACAGCCATCTGCGCAATCAGGAAAGGAGCCTAGTAGCCGGGAGTGGAGCTGGAAGCAAGAGAGACAGTGAAGGGCAGTCTCTGCCCCAATGGGCTGGTATCTCAGTGGCTATTGGCTAAAGGAGCAGAAGGAGCTCCCGCAACATGGGTGAATCCAAATCTTAATTGTATTCTAGTCATATTGCCTTCCAGAATTTCTCCTACAGGAATTTTAATGCAGAGGGAAAATATTATTTTAGAATGGATTGTTTTACCATATAAACCAAGTAAAAAATTAAAAGCTTATGTGGAAAATGTTTCTGACTTAATTATAAAAGGTAAATTGAGACTTTGTCAACTAGCAGGTATAGACCCAGCAGATATTATAGTGCCATTTACTACTGAAGAAATAAAAAGTTATGGAAAGACAATGAACCTTGACAAAGAGCTCATGCTATTTTTTTGGAGAAATTAATAGCAACTATCCCCAAAGTAAAAGACTTAACTTTATAAAGAGAACTTCTTGGATTCTTCCCTGAATTGTACATGATGCTTCAATAACTGAAGCCTGTACATTTTATACTGATGGAAATAAATCATGGAAGGCAGGTTACAAATCAAAAGAATTAAGTAATGTGGAACAAAGCCCTTATAATTCTGTCTAGCAGGCAGAACTATATGCTATTCTCATGATGCTAAATGATTTTAAAGAACCTCTTAATATAGTTACTGATTCACAGTATGTGGAAAGATTTATCTTGCATATTGAAACCGCTGAATTCATACCAGATAACACAGAATTGACTTTATTGTTTATCCAGGTGCTAGACATAATCAGGAATAGGCTTCATCCTATATACATAACACACATATAATCCCATATGGGTCTGCCAGGTCCTCTAGCACAAGATAATGCAGAAATTGATCAATTATTGATTGGAAGTGTGTTGCAGGCCTCAGAATTTCATTAAAAACATCATTTCAATAGCAAAGGTTTAAAGAAAAAGTTTTCTATTACATGGCAACAAACTAAGGAGATTATAAAGAGATGCCCTGGTAGCCAATTGTCTCTGTCATTTGTTGCACATTTTGGAAGTTGCTTGATTTCACTTCCTGCTTATTCAAGTAATATTATTTCCCTTCTTGGATCTTTGATGGGGTTGAAGACTAGATAATTGTAGTTACTTTCCATTCATGACTTGGCCAAGTTATTTATTATACAAGACTTAAGTTAGTTAGAATAGGATATTTGATTTATTGTATATAATTTTGTATTATGCTTAGAACTCTCTTATTTAAACAAAAGTGGGAGGTGCTGTAGGAAGACCTGCAACTTGTAGTGACCCACCTACTGGGGCATGGCCTCTTATACTATATATGTGGATGCAGAACCTACATCCATCCCTTTTCTCCTTCCCCTTGCTCCTTTTAGCCAATTACTCTTTTGGATTGTTTGGATTCTTGCACCATCCACTGTTCAATCAGAGAATCCTGATTTGTGAGTTTAACCCTGAATAAATAAATATCTATCTCTTAGTTTTGAGCTAGTGTTGGATTTCTTTTAAGGGTCCATTCACTGCTTCACCTGTCAGGTTCACTATGACAGTATAGGTTGACTGTTACTTGTAGTGCATTCACCATTCCTCATAATCAGTTTGGTCAGCCATGCTACTTCTTCTGCTTCATGGTCTGAATCTTCTCACTAATTTATTTGTTATTGATAGTTTGTATGCTTTTTCTTGCAGATGCCTGTGTTCCATTCCTCAGTGTATACACTGAGAGCCAGGATTTTTAAAAATATCTTTATTGTTACTTAAGTTTTTCAATTTACATAGTATTTATATAGGACTGTACATTCTATTACTCTTTCACTCAGAATTGTTCCCCAGTGCCCACTGACTTCTTCTCTTCAAACTCTTTGAACTTCCCTTGATGTGGAATTCCCCTCTATATTCTGTGAATACCATTGGTTAATAAAGAAGTTTCTTTGGGCCTCTTGCAGTGCAGAATAGGGAGAGGTGGAAATTCCAACAAGATAGAGGAGGAGAGAGTAGGCAGAGCCAGGAAGAAGTCATGTAGTCACTGCAGGAGACAGATGCCAGACACCAACCAGAATCTTACTGGTAGGCCACAACCACATGGTGATATACAGATTAATAGAAATGTGTTAATTTAAGATAAAAGAGCTAGCAAGAAATATGCATAAACTAATATACCAATCAGTGTTTTATTTAATACACATTCTGTGTGCTTATTTCAGGTCTTGTTGTCTCAGAAATAAACAAGCATCCTCTGACAATATTCCCTAAATGCTTACAGTAAGCAAACTCTCCTCTTCATAAAATATTTTTTTCTCAAGGCTGTAATTCTCTTTATTACTATCTTGCTCTTCTTTTTGCATTTGTGGTAGGAAAGGAGGAATTTACAGATGAATAATATAAATGCAATAGTTTGGATTTGTTCCCTAATGTTCATGGTTTTAGTGAATTCGTCCCTAGTGTAGATTTACTACAATGCTGTATGGAATACCTTTTAAAGAAGTAAATGGAAAAGTTTTGTTATCAGGAACTTCAACAGCAACTATTTGTCAGAGATGACAAAGTTTAGCCCCCTCCAGATGTGATTCCTGAGATGCAGGAAGCAATTCCCTCCAGGAAAACCAGTGGCAACTAAATGAGAGTGTTATTTAAGGGCCAAGGTGAAAACACCTATGTGCCCTGAGGACCACTTCTATGTCATCTGCATGTGCATTTGGCAATGTTACAGATGCTTCTGGTTATAATAATTTTACTGGTGTACTTGTTCTTCATGTTCTTTTTCTCTTTCCACACCAGAGGCTTCTGAAAGTATGTACTGCTGTACAATAGTTTGAGTACTCCTGATCAGATAGAGTGGGCAGGTATTAAAAGCTGTAAAGCATTTTATGGGAAAAATCCTGACTGATGAAAAAAACTGATAAAATTTGGGTAAATTGTAGAAACTAGAAACTTATTTTTCTGATTATAAAACTTGACAAAAGAATTACAGTGAAACAAAAAGGAACTTGAGTTGATGAATAAAGTTCTGAAGAACCTAGGGCTTTAGGGATGACTGCTTATGACATTTTAAATCAAAGCTGAAATTGAGAAGAACAATGGGAGAGTAGACAATGGAGGAAAACCACTTGAACTATGCTTCTGTAACTGCAAGGAGTTAACCTCTGAGGTGAATGCCTCAGAAGTTGTTTTATGGCTAAGCTAAGAATTAAGTATATAGTGGCTGGCATGGGGCTTGGGAACTGGGAAAATGTCATGATGAATGATGATGTTCTGATTTCAAAGAATTTTTTACTTCTTGTGATCTGCTTTGCCCAATTAATGATCATCCTGTGACAAGAAAAAAGAATCACTTTCCCACTGTAAAATTTATAGTACAAGACAGGTTTTAAGCTCAGGTAGAAGAACCTACCCTTCAGCTGATAGCCTGTCAGCTTGTATTAGAATCTTGTGTTCATGAACCCATTTCACCTTCCAGACATCCCAGATTCAATACCCTCTTCCCTGCTGAGGCTGGTCCCTGGCAGCTACTAGAGCTGAATTCAAATTCAGGTAGTCTGACTGCTGTCATAGATTCAGCATTAATTTTTCCAGATAATTTATTCTTTTCTATGAGCTTTCTCCAGTTCTCTCACAACATATTGAGAAAAATGGACTGAGGAAAGGGATTATGTTCTTTTCCTGGACTTTTTCCCTGTGTGAAATATGTTTTGTCTTCATGAGACCACTTTAAATTATGATTAATAAAAATTCAGAGAGAAAGGAATTGGGGTTCAATCTGAAGATCTAAAAAGAAAAGCAACCAGCCACTGGCTCTTACCTTGACCTCAGTCTGAAAATGGCAATCTTGCCTTCAAGACTCTGATAATGTGACTGTGCCTGAGAGATGTTCCTCCCATTGTATAATCCTCTCTAGGTCTGGGATTATAGGTGTGCACCACTGGGATTAAAGGCATGAACTGACCAGTTTCTATGGCAATCAGTGTGGCTATTGGGATTAAAGAAGTGTGTTTTCACTGCCTGTTGTAAGATTTACCAGTGGGTCTGTTTTACTCTCCAATCTTCTGGCAAGGTATTCTTGTACCTAATTTACTTTCTATTATAACTTGCTTTCTGACTCAGATAAACAAGGGAAATTATACTTATAAATATCTAGTCTTTAACTCCCCCTGAGACCCAAGATGGAAAGAATATTAACTGAAAAAGAAGGAAGTGCAAACAAGTGACTTTCAAAAAATGTGAGTAATGACAGGAATAGCTGGCTGTCTGGACAGGCATAAAAGGTTCCTCTTCAACATTAGGGCATCCATCTTAGCCTATAGGCCTAATATGTCCAACAGACTTTTCTGTGAAACAGGATATTTTGTGTCCTGCTTATCTAATTAGGACAGCATACTGTCAGCAGTTAAGATAGGGGCATTTTTACTTTTTCTTAGTGTGTAGTGCCACAAAGAAGTAAATTTTGTGTGTAGTTCCTTCAATGCCCATTATATTCTCTGAAGTAGAAAAAGAATGTAGGTTATTAAAATATCTTAAATGTCATATTCTATAGATCTATGAATTGTTTAAAGATGACCTACCTATTTAAAATATCTCTATCCTTGATCTTGAAAACTTACCTAATGTGACTACATGATGTGGGAGTCCCTGCTGTGTTCTGTGATTACCATTAATGAATAAAGAAACTGCTTTGGGCCTGTTGATAGGGCAGAACTTAGGTAGGCAGGGAAAACTAAACTGAATACTGGGAGGAAGAATACAGAGTCAGAGAGAAGTCATGGAGCTGCCAGAGACAAATGTGCTAAAACTTTGCTGGTAAGTCATGGTCTCGTGGTGATGCACAGATTACTAGAAATGGATTAAATTAAGATGTAAGAGTTAGCCAATAAGAAGATAGAATAAATGATGGGCCAAGAAGTATTTTAATTAATACAGTTTCTGTGTGATTATTTCAGGGCTAAGCTAGCTGGGTGGCTGGGACGAAAGGTGATAAACTACTAACCCATATCTCCTTAGAAGACTGATCTCTGTGAGTTCAAGGGTAGGCAGTTCTACAGAGTGAGTTCCAGAATAGCTAAAGATACATAGAAAAATTCTATCTCAAAAATCTAAAATAATAAATAAATAAATAAAAATAGTTTAAAAACACATACAAATAAAAAGTACACAGAGAATCTGGATACTGTATGTTATTGTGTTGTCTTTTCATTGTTTTACTGACAAGGAAGGAGCAATATCTCCTAAAAGACAACTGATTATAAATCCTGTTGGATCAATCCAACCTGTATATTTTGAAAATGCTTTGACTTCAAAATTTAAGTCAAAAGGTATGTTACTTTGAAAAACAGGTTTTGGTTTTGTTTCCACAGGAAATGAGAGGCTGTGGATTAATTTTGAGTTAAAAAATAAGGTTTAATAAAGGAAGACCCCCTGGAAAATCTCTAATGTTAATGGATGGCCTAGATGATCCAATGCTTTAGAATATTTCTGTTGGAACTTCCTCTGAGTTCTACATCAAGAACAGCTTCAAAACTGTTTGCTGAGATGATCCAGCGTCATAATACTCCAATTAGGACTTGGCCATAATCCTAAATTTTCTTTGAGTCCCCATAAGATTATCATCATCAATCTGCAGAAAGCAGCCTAAAAAACCATGCCCACAGTCCCCAAAATGGATTATAGATATTTGTCTCTGTTTAGAGTGTTGCTTACCAGTTCTTAGGGATTTTTTTTATAAAAACAGCTAAACAAAAGAGAATAGACTCACACTTCTTCTAAAAAGAAGAAAATTTGGGGAAATATTGTAGAATAATGCTCTTGTACTCTGTAAAGATTTTGTAACTTGTGATGGCTTAATAAAACACTGATTGTTCAGTAGCCAGACAGTATTGGTAGGGTGACTAGACAAGGAAAATTTGGGGAAGAAAACAGGGCCCAGTCTATAGTCACCTTCTAGATGCAGAAGAAAGAGTATGAGAATACCTCAATGAATAAGCTACCAAGCCACATGGCTAAGTGTAGATAAGAACTATAAGTTAATTTAAGTTGTAAGGACTAGTTAATAAGTCTGAGCCCAATCAGTGTATAATTGATAAAAGCCTCTGTGTTTTGTTTTTACTTAATGACTGTGGGACCAGGCAGGACAGAAACCTCTGTCCACACATATACAAACTGAGTTTTAAACAAGCTCCATCAATTTAAAATGTACTTTAGTGACAAAGGAAGATGTTCCAAAAAACAACTCATATATGATGCAAATACAATGTATTTCTGTGATGGATTACATTGATAGATTTTCATATGTTGAACCAGCCCTGCATCTCTGGGATGAAGCCTACTTGATCATAACGGATAATTTTTTGATGTTTTCTTGGATTCAGTTTGCCAGTATTTTATTGAGAATTTTTGCATTGATGTTCATGAGTGAGATTAGTCTGTAATTCTCCTTCTTCATTGAGTCTTTGTGGGGTTTTGTTATCAGGATAACTGTAGCTTCATAAAAAGAGGTTGGCAGTGAGCCTTCTGTTTCTATTATGTGGGATAGTTTGAGGACTATAGGTATTAGCTCTTCTTGAAAGTTCTGGTAGAATTCAACATTAAAACCTTCTGGCCCTGGACTTTTTTATTTGGGAGGTTTTAGATGGCAGCTTCTATCTCCTCGTGGCTTACAGGTCTACTTAAATTGCTAACCTGGTCTTGATTTAATTTTGGTAGGTGGTATCTATCTAAAAAATTGCACATTTCTTTTACATTTTCCAGTTTGTGGAGTAAAGATTTTTTTAGTAGGACCTAATGATTCTCTGAATTTCCTCAGTGTCTATTGTTATGTCCCCCCTTTTCATTTCTGATTTTGTTAATTTGTGTGTTCTCTCTCTGCCTTTGATTTAGTTTGGATAAGGGTTTGTCAATCTTGTTGATTTTCTCAAAGAACCAGCTCTTTGTTTCAATGTTTCTTTGTATGGTTTACTGTGTTTCTATTTTGTTGATTTCATCACTCAACTTAATTATTTCCTGTCTTCTCCTTTTGGGTGAGTCTGCTTCTTTTTTTCCTAGAGCATTCAGGCATGCTGTTAAGTCATTGTTGTGAGCTTTCTCCATTTTCCTTATGTGGGCAATTAGTGCTACAAACTTTCCTCTAAGCACTGCTTTCATAGTGTCCCATAGGTTTGGATATGTTGTGCCTTTATTTTCATTGAATTCAAAGAAGATTTTAATTTCTTTCTTTATTTCTTTCTTGACCCAGGAGTGGCTCAGTTGTTGACTGTTCAGTTTCCATGAATTTGTAGGCTTTCTGGGAGTAGTATTGTTGTTGAATTCTAACTTTACTCCATGGTGATCTGATAAAACACAGTGGATTGTTCCAATTATTTTTGTATCTGTGAGTGTTTGCTTTGTTACCAAGAATGTGATTAATTTTAAAGAAGGTTCCGTGAGGAGCTGAGAAGAAGGTATATTCTTTTATGTTTGGGTAGAATTTTCTACAGATGTTTGTTAAGTCCATTTGATTCATTACATCTGTTAGTTCCCTTTTTTCTCCTTTAAGTTTCTGTCTGTTTGACCTGTGTATTGTTGAGAGAGGAGTGTTGAAATCTCCTGTTATTAGTATGTGGGGTTTGATGTGCGATTCAAGTTTCAGCAATATTTCTTTTACATATGTGGGTGCTCTTCAATTAGGAGCATAGATATTCAGGAATGAGACTTCATCTTGAAGAATTGTTCCTGTTATTAGTATAAAATGTCCTTCTTCATTTCTTCTGATTGATTTTAGTTTGAAATCAATTTTGTTAGCTATTAGAATAGCAACACCTCCTAGTTTTTTAGGCCTGTTTGGTGAAAAACCTTTCCCCAAACCATTACTCTGAGGTAGTGTCTGTCTTTGAGGTTGAGATGTGTTTCTTGTAAGCAGCAGGATCCTGTTTATTTATCCATTTTCTTAGTCTGTGTCTTTTTATAGATGAATTGAGTTCATTGATATTAAGCAATATTAATGACCAGTGGTTGTTAGCTCTGATTTTCTTTCAGTAGTAGTGTTTGTGTGTGTTCCCTTCTTTGGGTTTTGCTGGTGGTGGGGTTATCAGAAGCTTGTGTTATTGTGGGTACAGTTAGCTTTTGTGGGTTGTGGTTTTCTTTCTAGTACTTTCTGTAAGGCTGGTTTTGTGAATATTTTTTGTTTAAATATGTTTTTGTCATTGAATATCTTGTTTTCTTCATCAATGGCAAATGAAAGCTTTGGTGGATACAGGAGTCTGGTTTTGCATCCATGGTCTCTTAGTGTCTGCAGCACATCTATCCAGGACCTTCTGGCTCCTGTGGTTTCCATTGAGATGTCAGGTGAAATTCTGATAGGTTATCCTTTATATGCTACTTGACCTTTGTCTTTTGCAGTTCTTAATATTCTTTCTTTGTTCTGTATGTTTTGTGTTTTGATTATTATATGGTAAGAGATTTTTTTGATCCAGTCCATTTGGTGTTCTGTAAGCTTCTTCTACCTTCATAGGGATATCCTTCTTTAGGTTTGGAAAGTTTTCTTCTATACTTTTTTTTAATATATTTTCTGTGCCTTTGAGCTGGAGTTCTCCTTCTTCTACACCTATTATTCTCAGGTTTGGTCTTTTCATGGTGTCCCAGATTTCCTGAATGTTTTGTGTTAAGAATTTGTTGGATTTAGTGTTTTCTTTGACCAATGAGTCTATTTCCTCAATAGAATCTTCAGTGCCTGAGATTCTTTCTTCTATCTCTTGTATTCTGTTGGTTATATTTATGTCTGTAGTTCCTGTTTGTTTACTCATATTGTCCATTTTCAGAGTTCCCTTGATTTGTGTTTTTTTTGTTACCTCTATTTCAATCCTCAAATCTTGAATGTTTTCCTTTGAATGTTTTATTGCTTTTTCTTGGTTTTCTTTGAGAAATTTATTAAAATTTCCAGCTTTTTGTTTGTCTTCTCCTCCATTTCTTTAAGGGAGTTTTTCACTTATTCTTTAAACGTCTCCATCATTTTTATTAAGTAACATTTAAATTAGTTTTCTTCTTTATATTCTAGGTTAGGATGATCAAGTCTTCCTGTTGTGTGTTCACTGGATTCTGGTGGCACAATGTTGCATTTTAGGTTGTTGGAGGAGTTCTTGCATTGGTGCCTTCCCATCTCTTTCTTCAACTCTTATGTCCACAAGAATTGGTCTCCATGGAGTTCACAGGGCAAGATACATTGGGGGTGGAGTAGATGGCTGTCTAGCAGACAAGCTCCCTGCTGGCTGCTAGGAATGGTGAAGGCACATGGGGAGGGATGCCCATTGCCTTTCTCCCACTTGGAGGTTTTAGGGAATGGGTGTCTGGGGTCCCAGGGCCACTGTTGTCTCATCTCTTATTCCACCAAGTATTGGTCTCCATGGATCTAGAAGGGAATGACCAGTGGGACAAATTTGTATAATCACTGTAGCAATCAATTTCGTGGTTTCTCATGGAGATGGCAATCAATCCACTACAGTATTTAAAGAAAGAGATGGGTAGGCACCAATGCAAGAATTCCTCCAACAATCTAAAAAGCAACATGGTAATGCCAAAACCCAGTGGTCACACAACAGGAAGACTTGATCATCCTAACCCAGAAGAAGTAGAAAAAAATGACATTAAACATAACTTGATGGAAATGATGGAGACCTTTAAAGGGGAAGTTAAAAACTCTCTTGAAGAAATGGAAGAGCTATTTGACCCTGCCCTGCCCTGCCACCACGTCTGCCCGTGTGTCTGAGGTGACCGTGGAATACCAGATATCCCTGTTTTCATGCTGAGGAGTTTCATCCAGGCGGGTGAGTGTGTGCTATCCTGGGGCATACAGTCCCGGAAGAGAGGACAGCCCCGCACCCCAGATACTGCTGCAGGATTTCTCTGTTACACTTGACCCTGCCTGACCTGCCCCAACATCCACCTGAGTGTCTGAGGTGGCCCTGGAATACCAGGTATCCCTGTTTCCGTGCTGAGGAGTTTCATCCAGGTGGTACTGAGTGGTTTTATCCAGAGAAACAGGAACTGTTCCTGCTCCTGCACTGAGGAGATCCACCTAGAGAGTCAGTCACAGCAGACTGGACCAAAACATGAAGACTCTCCTGGCTCCATTGAAGGAAGAGATGGGCAGGTGCCAATGCAGAACTCCTGCAACAACCTGAAAGGCAACATGGCATCACCAGAATCTAGGCATCCAGAAACAACAAGAGTTGAACACCCGACCCCAGAAGAAATAGAAGAAATCGACCTTAAACAGTACTTTATGAAAATAATAGAGGACCTAAAACAGGAGGTAAAAAACTGCTATAAAGAAATGGAGATGAGGTCTGGGCTGCGACCCTGGGCTGCCTGGAATCCCTGATCCTGTGCCCTGACATTCCATCTGAACTGGTGAGTGAACGCGGACCCTGGGGCAACCTGCCCTGGAAGAGAGCACAGACCCCCTACCCCCACTTCCCTCTGCATGCTTGTGTCGGTTCTCCGGTCCCTGTGTCTCCCAAGTTTTCCCTAGTGTTCTCAGGTGTCCTGCTCTTGTTCTAAAGCCATCCATCCAAAGGGGTAAGACTCTGGCCTCCAGGCAGGTCTGAGGATTCCTGCGGAGGGGTGCGGGCTCCTTCAGATTGTGCTGCCAGGTTCGCTGTGTGGTATTCCATCCCGCCCTGCCCCCACCTTGGCCCTTTTGTCTGGGCTGCGACCCTGGGCTGCCTGGAATCCCTGATCCTGTGCCCTGACATTCCATCTGAACTGGTGAGTGAACGCGGACCCTGGGGCAACCTGCCCTGGAAGAGAGCACAGACCCCCTATCCCCACTTCCCTCTGCAGGCTTGTGTCGGTTCTCCGGTCCCTGTGTCTCCCAAGTTTTCCCTAGTGTTCTCAGGTGTCCTGCTCCTGTTCTAAAGCCATCCATCCAAAGGGGTCAGACTCTGGCCTCCAGGCAGGTCTGAGGATTCCTGCGGAGGGGTGCGGGCTCCTTCAGATTGTGCTGCCAGGTTCGCTGTGTGGTATTCCATCCCGCCCTGCCCCCACCTTGGCCCTTTTGTCTGGGCTGCAACCCTGGGCTGCCTGGAATCCCTGATCCTGTGCCCTGACATTCCATTTGAACTGGTGAGTGACCGCGGACCCTGGGGCAACCTGCCCTGGAAGAGAGCACAGACCCCCTACCCCCACTTCCCTCTGCAGGCTTGTGTCGGTTCTCCGGTCCCTGTGTCTCCCAAGTTTTCCCTAGTGTTCTCAGGTGTCCTGCTCCTGTTCTAAGGCCATCCATCCAAAGGGGTCAGACTCTGGCCTCCAGGCAGGTCTGAGGATTCCTGCAAAGGAGTGCGGGCTTCTTCAGATTGTGACGCAAGGAATAGGTCCTCCTCTGGCACTGGGGAGATCCAACCAGTTTCAGTCACAGCAAAGAGTGGTCGAGGACACCAAACGCCTCCGGGCTCCTTTTGAAGGAAGAGATGGGCAGGCGTCAATGCAGGAGCTCCTCCAACAACATG
Source organism: Arvicola amphibius (assembly GCF_903992535.2). Lineage (NCBI taxonomy): Eukaryota > Metazoa > Chordata > Mammalia > Rodentia > Cricetidae > Arvicola > Arvicola amphibius. The sequence continues at coordinate 56,030,678 of NC_052057.2, read as the reverse complement.
AAAGGCAACATGACATCACCACAAGCCAGACATCCCGAAACAACAAGAATTGAACACCCTACCCCAGAAGATATAGAAGAAACCGACATTAAACAGTACTTTATAAAAATAATAGAGGACCTTAAACAGGAGGTAAAAAACTGCCATAAAGAAATGGAGATGACAAACAAAAAGGTAGACGAAATAAATAAATCTCTCAAAGATACCCAAGAAAAACAAGAAAAACAAGAAAAAGCAATCAAACAGGTAAGGGAAACAGTACAAGACCTGATAAATGAAATGGAGGTATTGAAGAAAACACAATCTGAGGGACGACTGGAAATGGAAACTCTGAGTAAACGAACAGAAACTTCAGAGACAAGTATTTCCAACCGAATACAAGAGATGGAAGAAAGAATCTCGGACTCTGAAGATACTATAGAAGAAATAAACTCACAGATTAAAGAACTAAACAAATCTAACAAATTCTTAACACAAAACATTCAGGAAATCTGGGACACCATGAAAAGACCAAACCTAAGAATAATTGGGGTAGAAGAAGGAGAAGAATTACAACTCAAAGGCCCAGAAAACATATTCAACAAAATTATAGAAGAAAACTTCCCCAACCTAAAGAAGGATGTTCCTATGAAGGTACAAGAAGCCTACAGAACACCAAATAGACTGGATCAAAAGAAAGCATCCCCACGCCATATAATAATCAAAACACAAAACATACAGAATAAAGAACAGATATTAAGAGCTGCAAAGGAAAAAGGTCAAGTAACATATAAAGGGAAACCTATCAGAATTACACCTGATTTCTCAATGGAAACCATGAAAGCCAGAAGAGCTTGGATAGATGTGCTACAGACACTAAGGGAACATGGATGCAAGCCTAGACTATTATACCCAGCAAAATTTGCATTCACCATTGATGGAGAAAACAAGATATTCTAGGACAAAAACAGATTTAAACAATACGCAGCCACAAATCCAGCCTTGCAGAAAGTAATAGAAGAAAAATCACAAACCAAGGAATCCAACAATGCCCACAATAACTGAGGCATCTAGCGACCCTTCACCAGCACAACTAGAAGAAGGGAAACACACAAACTCTACTACTAAAAATGACTGAACTTAACAACCACTGGTCATTAATATCACTTAATATCAATGGACTCAATTCACCTATAAAAAGGCACAGGCTAAAAGACTGGATACGAAAACAGAATCCAACATTTTGCTGTTTACAAGAAACACACCTCGACCACAAAGACAGACACCTACTCAGAGTAAAGGGTTGGGAAAAGGTTTATCAAGCAAATGGCCCTAAGAAACAAGCGGGTGTGGCCATACTAATTTCCAACAAAGTTGACTTCAAACTAAAATCAATCAGAAGAGATGGAAAGGGACACTTTATACTCATAACAGGAAAAATCCATCAGAATGAAGTCTCAATCCTGAATATCTATGCCCCTAATATAAAAGCTCCCACTTATGTAAAAGAAACACTTCTAGAACTCAAGGCAGCCATCAAACCACACACACTAATAGTTGGAGACTTCAACACTCCTCTCTCACCAATGGACAGGTCAATCAGACAGAAACCTAACAGAGAATTGAAAGACTTAATGGATGTAATGAACCAAATGGACTTAACAGACATCTATAGAACATTCCACCCAAATAGGAAAGAATATACCTTCTTCTCTGCGGCTCATGAAACCTTTTCGAAAATTGACCATATACTTGGTAACAAAGCAAACGTCCACAGTTACAAAAAAATATTAGTAACCACCTGTGTCTTATCGGATCACCATGGATTAAAATTAGAATTCAACAACAATGCTACCCCCAGAAAGCCCACAAACTCATGGAAACTGAACAGTCAACTACTGACCCACACCTGGGTCAAGGAAGAAATAAAGAAAGAAATTAAAGTCTTTCTTGAATTTAATGAAAACAAAGACACAACATACTCAAACTTATGGGACACAATGAAAGCAGTGCTAAGAGGAAAGTTCATAGCACTAAGTGCCCACTTAAAGAAAACGGAGAAAGCACTCATTGGTGACTTAACAGCACACCTGAAAGCTCTGGAAAAAAAAGAAGCAGACTCACCTAGGAGAAGTAGAAGACTGGAAATAATCAAACTGAGGGCAGAAATCAACAAAATAGAAACACAGAAAACAATCCAAAGAATCAATGAAACAAGAAGCTGGTTCTTGGAGAAAATCAACAAGATTGACAAACCCTTAGCCAAACTAATCAAACGGCAGAGGGAGAACACGCAAATTAATAAAATCAGAAACGAAAAGGGGGACATAACCACAGACACAGAGGAAATTCAGAGAATCATTAGATCTTACTACAAAAGCCTGTATGCCACAAAATTGGAAAATTTAAAAGAAATGGACACTTTTTTAGATAAATACCATATACCAAAGTTAAATCAGGACCAGGTAAATGCTCTAAATCGTCCTGTTAGTCGCGAAGAATTAGAAACTGTTATCAGAAACCTCCCTACCAAAAAGAGCCCAGGACCAGATGGTTTCAATGCGGAATTCTACCAGAACTTCCAAGAAGACCTAATACCTATACTCCTTAAGGTATTTCATAATATAGAAACACAAGAGTCACTGCCAAATTCCTTCTATGAAGCTACAGTTACCCTGATACCTAAACCACACAAAGACTCAACCAAGAAAGAGAATTACAGGCCAATCTCACTCATGAACATTGACGCAAAAATTCTCAATAAAATACTGGCAAACCGAATCCAAGAACACATTAGAAAAATTATCCACTACGATCAAGTAGGCTTCATCCCAGAGATGCAGGGCTGGTTCAACATACGAAAATCTATCAATGTAATCCATCATATAAATAAACTGAAGTAAAAAAACCATATGGTCATCTCATTAGATGCTGAAAAAGCATTTTAAAAAATTCAGCACCCTTTTATGATAAAAGTTTTGGAGAGATTAGGGATACAAGGGTCATTCCTAAATATAATAAATGCTATTTACAGCAAGCCGACAGCTAACATCAAATTAAACGGAGAGAAACTCAAGGCTATCCCACTAAATTCAGGAACACGACAAGGCTGTCCACTCTCTCCTTATCTCTTCAATATAGTGCTTGAAGTTCTAGCAATAGCAATAAGACAACAAAAGGGAATCAAGGGGATTCAATTTGGAAAGGAAGAAGTTAAACTTTCATTATTTGCAGATGATATGATAGTATACATAAGCGACCCCAAAAACTCCACCAAAGAACTCCTACAGCTGATAAACTCCTTCAGTAACATGGCAGGTTACAAGATCAACTCCAA